>NW_021636075.1:0-193789 GCF_004799145.2 Neltuma alba | reverse complement strand
TGGGATTATTGTACAAGGCACCAACGTCCCAATCATCAGCAGTGGAAGAATGAAGTGTCATGAGAGCAACTACAATAGATCTCATAGTTGGACGCAGTTGGGGATTTTCTTGTGTGCATGCTTTTGCAAGTTGAGCCATCTGCAAGACAAAAGCCATGCAAATAATTGAAATCAGCAACACAAACATTCTCATAGTCTGGAAATGTATGGATCTTGCAAATTGCTTAGAGAAATTAAAATGGTGAATTTTATGAAGGAATAAAAAAAAAATTAATTTGTAACCGGTATTTCAGAACTAAATAGGATACACCACCAATTCAATAGCAGGTCTCGTGTGTTTATCCCTCCAGAGTTTATCACAAAAGTTTCAATAAAACTTAAGAGAATTCTAATACCCAATGCACATACTTTCAAAACTGAGTCAATAGGGTAGTCATCCCCCAGCCTTGGGTCAACCAATTTGCGAAGATCTTCCGTAGGAGCAGGCTGATTAAGAACTCCATGAAACTGCATTACATGAAATATGAATAATGACTACTGACAATGCATGGAGCCTTAAGTTTAGATTACTGTAAAAACATAATGCTAATTGATCTTAAACTATTAATAATGTTATAATGAAATAATATATTACAAATATCTAAGAGATGAAGATTCAGGAATGACCATTGCTACAAGGCCCTTTGAGTCAGCATCAGATTGAGTTGTCTTGACGATGGCTTCCTTGGCGGAAATAAGTTCAAAAAGAACAACTCCAAAAGCGTAGACATCAACCTTAGGAGAGACATCACCATACTGAGCATATCTGTGGATAAGAGCATAATACTCTTAATATAACATAATGACGTAATAGTGAAGTTTTTACCTCTAATGAACCCTAAAATGTATTCCTGAACAACATGAATATACACTGTTCCCTATTCAATCATACTTCAAAAAACTTATATGTAATTAAATAAGCAAGCAAGATAAGATGCACTTGCTAACAATGAAACTAGAATGGCTGCGTTCTCTTTCATTGAAAAAAGAGACTCGAGGCTTGTTTGGGAATTTCAGAGAGCGCAGTTGTCATCAATATAGTGGGGTAAGATAGCGTGGAGTGGGAAGAAAAGGGAAAGTTCTCTCTCTCTCTCTCTCTCTATATATATATATATATATTGCTTATACATTTAATCGAAATAATGATAAATAACCGAAGACACCTCTTAATATCAAGAATTCTTGTTATTATTGTTCATTTCTTGATTTAGCCATATGTTTTACAGCTCACTTTGTAAGCCATTGGCCGTAGATCTTTCATACAGTTTTGAGAGAATCAATACAATGAGTTTTCATCTCTCTCTGATCTTTTTTCTTCCTCAATTTCTCTCCTTTCCCCAACTTCGATGCCAATCAACAGCCCTGTCCCTATTTGGAAGTTAACTAAGTCATCTGTGGATTAGAGTGGGTCCAAAGTATGAGCTTTCAACATTAATTGTATAGAAAAGAAGGAAAGTGAGAGTATTCGAATGACAAAGGGTTGAATCACAATTAAAAAAAAAAAAAAGGGGTATGGCATGAGGAGGAGGCATTTTTAAGCTTGTCCGTACCCACACTATTCTGAAGTTTTAACCATCCAAACAAGGGTTTGGGGTTTTCACCACCTACACTGTCCTCCTAAACAAGCCCTCCCGTGGGCACGGGGGGGGGGGGGGGGAAGAGAAGAAAAGATAAAGATAAAGGTTCTGAATCCAAAAAGGGCAGATGATGCATACTCTGGCGGCATATATCCAAATGTTCCCACAAGATGACCAGTGGGAAGTGATGAGTTTCCCACTTCAGCCAGTTTAGTTAATCCAAAATCTGCAACCTGCAAATATGAATATTTAGGAACATCTATAATAGCCCCAAAAATTAATATATAAGACAAACATCCTGATTATTTCAACCTTCCCATGGAAGCTGTTATCTATCAATATATTTGCCGACTTTATGTCACGGTGGATATACACAGGAACTGTATGCTCGTGAATATATTCAAGGCCTCTGGCAGAATCCAGAGCAATTTGAACTCGGGTAGACCATGGCAGCGGATCTCTTCCTGGCAACATTATGACATTGTATTACATGATTGCAATCCAAATGCAGAGTTAGTAGAAGAAACTACTTTAGCTGATCAAAAAAGAAGAAGAAGAAGAAGAAAACCACATTAAGTTCTGATCTAACCTGTGCCACGCAGATGTTGACTTAAGTTTCCATTATCAATGTATTCATAAACCAGGAAAAGAGAGTTCTCAGTGCAATATCCAATTAAGCGCACCTACATGGCATTAAGACATACATATTTATTAATTGAACAAGTATTCTTTAATATTTGACCTACAGTTCTAAGTATTCAAATTATGATTTCCTTCCACATACACAGATACGTACTATATAGAAAAGGCGGGCTTTTTTAAAAAAAAAAATTCCAACGGCGGTGAATTAGAAGTAATTTCCACGTCAATCAAGCATGAAAAATTTAAGAAAAATAGCAACAGCTATAAAATCAAATAGATTCATCTTCTGTCTATTTTAAAATTTTTTGTACCTCAATTTTGGGATAGATAGATGTGATACCAAACAACAGTGGATTAGTGGATTCAGTTAAGAACTCATACCGAAGGAAGTTATTCAATGGCTAGACACCAATGTCAATTAATCTCTACTCATACAGATGGCACCATCTGCGTTTATGTCTTTGATCACAAACAGAAGCACAAAACACAACAATAATAGGCCAAACAAATGCTCGTAAGAGAAGTAACAATGGCAGTGACATAATGCACTTTTTCCATTGAAATTTCCACCTGCTTCCTACATCACCAGGTATTTAAAAGCACTGTAAATTCTTATAGTTTGAGTGACTTAGTATACCAGGTTAAGGTGATGAACATTTGTTAGGACTTTAATTCAGCTAGAAATTCTCTTGTTGCTTGCATATCCATCTTCTTGATTGCAGCTTTCTGCATGGAAAAATCATTCGAGTGAGCTTATTTAGGAGAATATACAATTCACATTTAGGGGAAAACATGGTCTAGCTATAAAGCACAAGCAATTATTGATCCATAATAAGAGCTTTATCAAGTAGTATGTAATTCTGCATGAATATTCTCCTCAACAACAAACATTTTTTCTTTCATTAATTCATTCACTGATTTAGGTATCATGTCATTATATCTTTCATTATATGTAAAACCACAAAAAATGTTCTCAGCAAAACAGAAACAAAATCCAAGAGTTGGGGGAAAAAAGAGGAGAGAGAGAGATTCTGTGTGAAGGATAAATATTGTCCAAACTGTTCCCCTACCCTGTATTCATGTTCTTTCCTCAGTTGGGCTGTTAAGGTATACTAAAGCAGTTTCTCTTAATCCTGCTAATCTATCAATTCCAGCTACCCTTCCACAATTGACACAAACAAAAGAAGATTCTGTTTGACTTGCTCATGCATATCACAGACAGAGTAGATATGGTCTCATCTTTACTCTTAAATTGGCAAAAACAAATAATTTAATCAGACCCAAACATTCATCAATCAATTATTAACAAACCAGAACAATATATGCGTTACTACCTCGCCTCTCAGCTCTGCATAATAGACAGCACCAAAGCCTCCTTGACCAATTTTATTAGCCAAACTGAAGTTATTGGTGGCAGTAGCTAGTTCTTCATATGAGAACTCCACTGATTTGTCCACTGTGATGCCAGTAGGACCACCATATCCTGAAGTTTCAGATTCAACATTAGCAGAGGCTTCATCTAACAACAGAAAGTAAAGTGACAATATGTGGAATTACTATCTTTAATTAATTTCTTAGAATGTGCAATAGAAAGAAAATAAATTGCAATGAAAGGCACAGCAAAGGATAATCTAGTGCAGCTGGAACAGCTTTCAAGTCATGTCAACGAAAACACAAGGGCTGGTTAGAAGGGATCATCGATTAGTTTATTTCTCCCAAGACCCCAATATTTCTCGTTCACTATTTTCTAGGAACATGGGGCCACCCTGAATGACGAACAAAAAATATCTACATAAAAAATTTTAGTAACAGCACCAGATACAGTAAAATTTTCCCTTTTGGGATTGTCGACTACAGATAAGGATAATGTGACATAATTGAACAGTCAAATGAGGTCTTTTGAGCTGGATATTATACGTATTGTAAAGTAAGTTATAGAAGAACTATTGAATCAAGTAAAATCTTCAACACCTTTTCTTTAGCCATGTCTAAAGGGAAATGGTAGAAGGTTTGAAAGAGGAAGGGAGTGATTGAATCAAATAAGTACACTCTTCCAAACATGAGCAAAGAACCCTTGAAAATACTCAGAGTTAACTTTCAGAAATGGTAGAAGGACAAAAGGAAGGAGCTGATTGGATCAATTACATGTAATTACAGGACTAAAAGTCTTACCCTTCTCTTCTTCAACAGTGAACTCTTGGAACTCTTGAGAGATTAATTTTGTTTCAGCCATTTTCTTTCGGAAATATCCAAAATATATAGAAGCTGCCAACAGCAGAAGTCCAGCTACGACGCCAATAGATATTCCAGCAATAACCCCGCCAGACAGACCTGCTTATGAGGAATTAACTTCAGTTTTTTTAGCACAAGCTGACCATTGACAGATATGAATGTCAAACTGAAGAGACAACGATCAAACAACCAGCTTTCTGAGAAGAGAAAAAAGCAAACCACCTGCTCTGGAACTGCAGAGTAAAAAAACAATATCACTGATAATTGTCCATTGAAGAATGGAAATGTTACACAACCAAAGTGCTGATAGCAATGCAAAGAGAAACACTTACCTAGACTCCATTGGAACGTAGATGCCATTTTGATCTGGAAAATAAAGGAAAAATGAGACTGCGATGTTGAAAAATATAGAAGTTACCATGTAAGCTGCTTGTAAAAACTAGAAAGCATTAAACAGAAAAAATTACTATTTTTGCACTAAATGCTTCATAAAACTTGCCAGACGAAATCACCTTTTCCTGATGTTAACAAAAACCAAACCCTATTCATTCCATCAACATCATTTTCAGGCAGAAAGCAGAAAGCCTAATTATATAATCCAGATTTGATACTATACGGGCTCCAAGTTAGCATTTAAACAAGTTTCATAAATGGAAACCTAATCTGAGGCCATGTGCAAACATACCTTTGAATTGATAACAGAAGACTAAGAAGAAAAATTGCAATTGGATATATGTTACCGCTTAGCATCACATACTGGGGTGTTTGGAAAAGATTTTCCAAGTGCCATGTGTTTATTGAAGAATTTTATAGCTATCACACTTAAACCATAAGGTCTTTTCAAGACTTATAACCATTAGAAGCAAAAGCAGAATATACCTTTGCCTGGTATATAAACCAATCCGCTCCCTTGGCTGAAATTCACACCAGGATTATACCTCTGCAGCAACCCAGCGTCAAGCTTCTCATTACTGGCAATTGATTCCAAAGTATCCTCAGGCCTAAGTGGCCATGTGATGAACAATCCATAGAGCTTTGATACTTCGCTGTTACCACAAGAACAATTAACAGCAACATTAAGTGTTCCACTTGCAGGTATTGTGTCGCCATTGAACTTCCTCAGTAACTCAACCGTAGTCAAATTGGAATAGTACGTCTCAGCAATAGTCTTGTAGGTATCCCCTCGGTTAATCTCGTACCGAAACATATGACCCAGATATCCATCTTCAAGACAATCACATGGAAACGGGATGTTGATTCTTGTAGTGGATTGGACATAATCTCTGCTGATTGTTTGGTCTTTGTTGTAGCTGATGATGTCGTTTTCGTCTGTCAGAATCTGGGATCGCACTTGTTGTGTGATGAATGAGAGATTGGAACCTGGCCAAACGTAGTAAGAACCTAGAGCAAGATCACAACCCTTGCTGCAACTGGACTCTGCTCCGGGAGAAACTGAAGCGAAGAAGAAGATGAAGAAGAAAGCAAGAAATCCATGTTTGGGTTCCATCAAGTGCGAGAGGAAGTTGAAAATTGAGAAAACCCAGGAGCAGATAAACCAAAAAAATGAACCAACCAGGAATTAAAAAAGAGAGAAGCTTTCTAGATTATTTTAATGGGGAATGTGAAAGAGGAAGAAAATTTGGAGCGTTTAACCGACCTGGCTAATGAAATGCCATTTGAGCTATGGATGAGAAAATTCAAAACCTGCGCTTCAAATATGTCATCAGCATTAACTAACAAAACGCCACCTACTTGTACGGTCAATTCCAGCTGCCTTTATTTTACGCATGGCGTAGAGAAATGGGAAGGGAACAGGGAAGCATGGCCTGCTTAGCAGATTGTCAAATCCAGTGAAAGTTTTTTTTTTTTTTTTAACTAAAGTCTTGTTAGAGACAATCCTACTTGAGACACTGTCAAGAGCACCTCTTCTAACAGGAACTCGAACTTTGATTTGCTACGTTATGAGAAACTAGTCTATTCCGCTAGACCCAAACCTGTTAGCAATCCAATAAAAGTTAATAAGCTTGCTCCAAAGTTTCTGCATGTGTGATGCTTATGACGTTAATTGGAGAATTGAATTTCAAAGTGAATTCGTTGACCCGTAATTTTGGTATTTAAATATATTTAAAACATAAGATATTGGTAAAAAATAAAAAAAAGATAAATTAATTATAAAAATATGAGTTTATATTTCTAAAATACTTGTATATGCCATTAAATGATATATCAGTTTTGAAGTTAAGTAAATTAGTTTTAGAAAAATAAAAATTAGAAACATAAAATGAAATGAAATCTTCTACTTTAATATTAAAGTTAATTCTAACTAATTCTTATTATAGGAATAGAATAAAGTATCATTTTTAAATTAGTCTGCTCTATAATTTAGTTGTGCAAGAAATCATGTAAATTAATTTAATGTTGTCTGGTTTATCAGGAGTAGAAATGAAAGGAATAAAATAAGTTCAATGTCAATGCAGCAATTTTGGACCGTTTGAAGTCAAATTCAATGTGCTAAAAGTTACGTATCTTCCAGAAAATTACAATTAAATCCCCCCCCCAAAAGAAAACAAGTGCTAAAAATTATTATTTTCTATTCTGAAATTTATGATTACATATTGCTTAAATTGTTATTCAGATTTTTTAATAATCATTTTTTTGGACTTAATTATAATTCTTAAGATCAGACAAAACCAAAAAGTGTTTGAATAAAATAACAGATATCTAAGGATGATAATTTTCATTTGAGATCAAGCATCTTTATTATAGATTTTTTCCAAAAAAAAAAAAAAAGACATTGTACAACTAAAAAACCAGCCAGGTTCATATATTACCAATAAGTCAACTAGTTTTTATTACTTTGGGCAGAGATTAATAACAAACAATTTTATCATCTTAAAAAGTTGTATAAAAGCAAGCTGAAGACCCGTTTGTTTAAGAACATAATTAATTCAAAGAGATAAGATTCAATTCTGCTTTGGAAATTTTCACATAGGATTTATAGGTATCTAAAAAAAATTGTAGCTTCAATGTTGTCGAATAAGCATTAAAATAGAAACAATATCGTCCAACTTCATCAATAGCCGAAGAAGACACATGCCACGTTATGCCACATACGATGCCACAGGGACATGAGTGTTTTTTTTTTTTTGGGATCATTTTTATTCGAAAGTTTTTGTGAAAGAGCAATGTTGTACCAAAAATATTTGGAAAAAAAAAACCAATATCACCCATATTTAATACTCCTCCGGTCCTTAATATAAGATCCAATTGTTAAGTTGATTTTGATTATAAATATAAGACCCATTTATCATATTTATCAATTTTTTCTAAATTATCTTTCTAGATACTTCCTTAACCACAATCAAGTAGAAGAGGGAGATGCGATATTAAGAAAGATAATTATAGTGTTTTAGGAAAAACGTGTCATATTTCTTATAATTAACTAACTTACCAAACTTCCTTAATCTAATCAAATTAGTTAAATAGATCTTATATTAAGGACGGGAGGAGTAACAAATGAATAACAAGCCTATGAAAGACGGATCAAGACGCAAAGAAAGAAAAATAACAGAAACGATCATGACATAAGAGTACCACCCAAGCACATCAGCTGCAGACCATCTTCACCACTCATACGATGGCTTGGTTTAAACAAGAGAACAGCAATGGAGAAAATCAATCCACCATGAGATCCAACAAAGCTACCTCTCATGCATATCAATTGCAGGTAACTCCAAACATCAAGTTATAGCATTTAAGCTGTTACAAGAATGAGGAATGATAACAAGCAAGTCATGGACACAGTGAGGTAGCCCAAAGAGTTAATGCTGATTGCTGAACATATTTGTAAAATATTATATGATGACATTTGAATAATTTCTATCAGACCCAAATAAAAACTGTGTGATAACAACATGTGCTATTTGACATGTTGGATGAGATAAGGTATATTTGCCTATTAAATCACCTGAAGACAGCAAACATGAAGGACACTGGTGTGAGGCCTATAAAATCATCTGAAGTCATAAAAATCAAGCTTTTGAGTTGATGCTTAATGTAAAAATCATTAAGGAATGATGAAACTAAATGGAAGAAAGCAAAAATAGAAAACAAAGATCTTGTCCCACAAAAAAATACATTGAAATTTAGTAATCCATTACTGCAAAATGTGTAATTGCTAGCGACGAAATCCTTCTTCTAGCTAATGCATATTGGTATTGCAATTATTAAACTCTAAAACCAATATTACAAAACTACAATGGCCCAAAACTTTATAAACAACTATCCAATAGCCATATCATCTTTCAATCTTTCCTCAGCTGTACTTTATTCCATAACAGTAATTCAATAATCTAAAACCAAAAACAGGGGGGAAAAGCGACTTATTTAGGTATTCAAAACAGAGTGCAGTAGAAACTAATTAATCTCCAAAGTATCAGAACCATATCAATAACTTACAATGCAAATTAGTTGATGTTCAAACTCATCACAAAACAACCAAAAGCACTTAGATAACCAACAAACTATACGGCTAACTAAATACATACACACACACACACACACACACACACTACATACTTCATTGCATTTACTGGATCAATATCAAATCTCAATCTAGGATGTAACCATTGATTCTTGAGTCCGAATTCAAAATCAAAATGCTTATAATTGTAAGGGTTGAGTTTGCTTTTGATGCTCAACACCTCAACCAATTTCCAAGCAAAACACTATACCCACCGTTATGTGCATTTTCCGGAGTACCTGAAATGAGTCAATCACCTGCACAAATTCACATGGTTCGAACAACTTACTCGTTTTTGCCAAAAAAAGAAAACTTAATCACCTTCAAAACACGAGCTCTCTTCATTCCTGTAGCACTAGGGGCAGCTTTCTTTGCGATGACCATATCTACCACAAGCAAGGCAAATTAATCTCAATCCTTCATACTCAACATTGAAGATATTATTTGCAGCAATGAGTCGGGGAACTAGATTCTTCTGCAGGTCAAGCTCACCACAAATTCTAGCAAATCTGCCTCTCTTTACTTTAGCTGTGGGAGCTGAGTAATCAGTAAGCTATTTAACTCTACTTTTAAAGTTTTCCCGAGTCCTTCCCCCAACCGTGAGATAAAATGCTTGTTATGACAATGGAGTGGAATGTAAGGAACTCTAACCCAAGTAACAGCACGGCTTAGAGGCTTCTGATAAGGATCAAAGTAGGCTGTCCAGCTTTGTACCCAGACACTGTGTTGTAAAACCACCCAAGGACCTTCCAAAAGAACGTTCTTGTAGTGAACAGCCCAATTTTCTGTGTCAGGGAATCGAATAGAGAAATAGTTGTTGGAGAGATTTATAATCTCAAACTCGGGAATACCCCATATGCGTCTTAAGTGATCCTTCAACTGAGAACCGTTGAATCTCTTACCCAAAATGGTTATGATTAGTGCTGTGTTCCAAGGTCGGCACAATTCATTGTACTCCTCTTTTTCATTGGGAACAACAGGGTAGAGATTCATGAGTTTTTGAATCTCTTCCGAAGGTTGAGGTAGCTCCCAAGATTTATCAAGCACATCGAACAACAGATCATCTTCTTCCTTCATAGAGTCCGTACCATTTGTGACCCTATTATGACCTAATCCAAGCAAGGAGTCACGATAAGATGGGATAGTAGAGTGGTTCTTCTTGATACTCTCATCACAGCAAGCACTATCATGAAGCATATGATTGGAATGCTCATTGCAGTCCTGTTCCATTGGTGAAGGAGACTCTTGGTTTTTCATTGCCACGTTCGCTTGAGAAACAGAGCAGTCCTTAGGATGGGTAGGGGTAGTGCCGTAGTCGTCGGCCGGCCAGGAAGAACCTTGCGGTGGCCTTTGTCGTCCACGGCGGAGTAAAAAACGATGCCACAGATATCAAGAGAGAGGAACCCGCAGGACCGTCGAGTCGCTAAACGAAGAAGCCATTTTTAAGTAAGACACATTACCACAACTCGCACAAAAACCGAATTTATAAATGGCTCTATAGTGCCATCAACCATTTCCATTTGTTGCTTTCGTGATCGTGCACTCAACAAATATCCGTCCAGCGGCATTCAACGCGAGGACTTTTTCTTTTTAACCACTCTTATCATTTTTTACCAGCTTTGACTATTCTTGTCTAACTCGCTTCCATTCCAACAGCTCACTTCCAATTTATTTCATAAAAATAAAAAATATATATTAAATTTTATTAACTTTTATTCAAAATTTAACAACCTTTTAATTTTATCCACATTTAATATACATTATAATTTATATAAATAAATTTAATATAATAATAAATAAAAAATAAAATTATACATTCATATAAAAAATTTCTTTTAGTATCTTATAAATAAAAACAAAAAAAATCTTCCCTCTGCTTTATAAATAAAACCAGAGGAGTAATAGTTAAGATATTCCTTTTTTTTCCTTTTACGTTACAAGGAGTTGAGAGGGGAATTACAACACTAAGATGATAATACTCCAAATCCCTATTTACAGGCTAGGTTAAAATATAGTTTTACTCTTTTAATTTTACATAAGATTTTAATCTGGTTTTTTAATTTTAAAAAATATATTTTTAGTCATTTAACTTTAAAATTATAAACACAAAATGATAATATTGAGATATTAAATACTGATAAAAAATTTTAAATACTAATATATTAAATTTAATTTTTAAAATAATCATGATGGGTACCAAAAATCATTATTTAAGATTAATAATTTTAAAATTAAAAACCTAAAAATATACCTTTTAAAATTAAAGGATCGGATTAAAATATACAGTAAAGTTAAAGAATGAAATAATATTGTGAACGGCGATTTTGTTAAGACGTCATTTGACGCAATTTTTTTATTTTTAACTACTTGTATAGTTCTCTTATCTCTGTTTGACTCATTCTGTCATATTTCTTTGCATGTGTCTCTCCATGAGAAGAGTATAAAGTATGTGCAAAACCACATAACACAAAACCTCATAAGAGAGAGAAAGAAATAAAACAGTTAGAAAATACATCCGCAGATAGTAAGAAGAGAATTGAGCTATTTCTATACTAACGGACTGAGGGGAACAAATTTATAAGATATACTACTTTGATCCTTAATATAAGAATTAAGTTGACATTTAATTTAGTTCTAAATATAAAATCTCAATCCACTTTGTCTCTTATATTTATGTTTTTTTCCTCAAAATAGTTCTTATAGCCATTACACATGTTAAAAGTTTTATTAGATGATAATTCTAATTAATACATATGATTAGTAAGGATAATTTAAAAAAGACAACATCTATTCATTATAAATAATTAACTTAATTAATTTTTTTAATTTACTCAAATTAGTTAACTAACTTTTATATTAAGAAGAAAAAGTAGTATTGATATTAATATTCATACGGTTTACTATAAATTCATATTATATATTGAGGAAAATAAAAAGAAAAACGTCCCAACGGACTTTGCCTGCACTGAAAAATAATACTTTCAAAGCTAAAATATTTATTGTTAGAAAATAAATTTAAAAGTATAAAATAAATTAAACCTAAAAATCCCAAGGGACCCCACCAGCGTACTAATGTAGTGTGCTGTGATTTTTTTCTTTTGTTTTTGTTTTTAACTACTTCTATTTAGCAATCCAAGACAGCACATTTTTAAAATGATAGTTTAGCAATTAATAAACATTTTAATTTCAAACTCGTAAAAATAAATGAATGAGACTTCTTCTCTAGGTATTGATGACTTTTATTTAGCAATTCATTGCACTCAATTGTAAAGTGACTACTAAAAAACTTGTGTGTGTCAATGCGCACACACACATTTAAATATTGGCGTATGATTATTTATTTTTTACATCTAACTGTGCCTTCCAGGCATCATATTTGCAAGTGTTGGATTTTCTTGCAAGGAGGCAATATGCCATTCCACAGAAGTAGAAGAAAGTGTCATCAGAGACACTGCAATAGATCTCATACTTGGACGTCTCTCTGGGTCTCCCTGTGTGCACATTTTGGCTACTTGCGCCACCTGCAATGCCATAAACACCCGTTTACAAGTAGTTAGATTCATCAAAGGAATCACACACTCTGAATCATATTTCAGGTAGTCAAAGTTAAAAAAGGTGTGATGCTAGGCTTCTAAAACGCCTTATGAGAGAAGCATGAGAAACAAAATATTAAAACCTAACCAAGGTCCGTTGATAAGACCAATGAACTAGTCTCCTGACCGTTACGATCGAGAATTTTGGACGGGTCAATTAGATTTCATTTTACACTTTTGTTTTCCTCCCATTGCTAAGCCTGAAATCATGTCATTTTGAGTAAAAGAAATAAAAAATAGCAGTCCGTCAGCTTTAGTAACTCTGTTTTATTGGATTATACATGGTTCATACATTAATATTCCATTCACTTATAGATTAATGTCTTTTTTACTTAAATACAACTCTTGTCAAGGATTAGACTACAAACTCTTAAATCATTGTTTTAACCAAGTTAACAACTGGTCTGACTTTCAGTACTTTGACAAAAGCACATGCACGAGCAAACCAAGGTTCTATAATAATGAAAAAAATAGATGTTGCCAGTTGTTGGATTCAATGACGCATAGTAAATGACATGGCAGGATAATAACCCTCAAATCATAATAGACAGATTAGATTTTCACGAATATTGGTATTGGATTTGAAACATACTGACTGCACTATACTCATGTTCTTCATTGACATAATGACATGCTTATCTAGGTTCTTGAAATTTTTCATATTTTTTTATGAAGTTTTTTTAGTTAAAAACGTTGGGATGTATACAGACTCTTTAGTGCTTAGCACTTGACAACAGACATGCAAGTATCTTCCAAACTCAAAATGTTTAAGCAGTTCAAGTTATTTTCTTACCTCGTAAACTGAGTCGATTGAATATTGGTCTCCAAGCCTAGGATCAATAAGCTTTTGGAGATGTTCTTTAGGATTAGGCTGCTCAAGAGCTTCATCAAACTTCATCAACCAAAGCAAATATAACCCTTAATTATTCAAGTGAAATGACTAGGTTGATATTAGAAAGCAAATAAAACATTTTTAATGGGGAAGTCAACAATTACCAAAGAGACAAGGCCTTTTGTTATTCCAGAACCGGCTTCACCAACCCTCAACACAGCTTCTTTAGCAGATATAAGTTCATAAAGAACAACCCCGAAGGCATAGACATCGATTTTTGGTGAAACACTACCATATGCATATCTGCAGATGGGAGAATGGAGTCATCAAATATATGAACACAAAAGTGAACTCATTTCCTTCTTACATGCATGGTAATCCACCAATCTGAAAGTTTCTCCCTAAAAACCATTTCAAGGCAAGCAATAATTTCGCATCAACACAAGTTTTCTTGATATTCAGATCCAATTAAGTTATTAAAAAATAAAAAAAGAAACAATGAAACAGAGATAAGAGAAACCATGTCTAACGCGTAAAACATCTATTAACGGTAGATGCAAATAATTTCTGCACGGTGTGTATATGCATTCTTGAACATAGCCGTGTTCTTTATGGCTATATATGTGAGTGGTCCTTTTAGTCATGTTTGTGAAGATATGTGTGACAAAAACTAATCAATTTCAAAAGATAAAAAAGAGGGATGGTTAAAACTTTGTACTCCTCCTGTCCTAAATATAAGACTTTTTTTGTAGTGTAATTTTACACTACAAAGGGGGTTGGTCTTATATTTAGGAATACATTACAAAAGGGGTCTTATATCTAGGACCGGAAGAGTATTAAGTCCGCAGTTTGGACTTTGATTCTAACGAGACCCAACCTCTTCCAACCAGGGCATGCAAAAAGGGGCATATGGGAGTGGCAAAAAGGAAGGAAAAATAAGGAACTGTTGGTCCAAAGGAAAACACAGAGGTTGAAAGTCAGATGAGATAGAAAATAGAGGAGCAAAATAAGGGAGTAATGATGAAGGGCAGGAGTGAGTAGTTAAAGAATTAAAGTGTAAGTGGAATATATAATAAAGAAGACAGGGGAAGGATGAAGGCAAATAAGATCTTTGGTAAGCTTCCAGGTGGAGAGAGCCAACCTCTTGGAAGTTGACAAGCTTATTTTGGTCTTGAAGCTCATGTGATGTAGTATTTGCATTTATAATGAGGTTTGTGTGGTACAGTGTTTGTCATGCTCTTCATCATCCATATTGGAGTTGTGCACTGTAATTCATGTTGCAAATGTCAGTGTCATGTTATAATCTATGTTTGGTGTAGTTTGGGGTTCAGTTTTAGTGAGCTGCGTGCTTGTATCTTATCATTTTGTGTTTTTGTTGCTATATTTCTGTATTTTGAGTCCAACAGGGGTATTGGATGGATCTTGAATCTGAAACAGTTGTAATATTTGCCCACTAGAATGAAATGTGAACTTAAGCTCCCCAGATGCTATTGACATTGTTCTGAGTTTTAGTTAGAGAACTTATCTAGTTCTAAACAAATTCTGAGCTCCATATTTTCACACAAACTGCAAATCTTAATATATATGCCTACGTTAGTTACCGCCTAAAAAGAAAAGGGGAAGTGGCCATACTCGGGTGGCATGTAACCAAATGTGCCTGCAATATTACCAGTGGGAATTGATGAACTTCCCACTTCAATGAGTTTCGTCAACCCAAAATCGGCAACCTGAAAAGATGTTCGTTAAAATGACTCAATGTCATGATGAATATATATAGATAGTCTCCATAGATATTGAACAAAAATTCAACCTTTGCACAGAAGTTTTTATCTATCAATATATTAGCTGGCTTTATGTCACGATGAATATATACAGGCCGTGTATGCTCGTGAATGTATTCAAGACCTCTGGCAGAATCCAGAGCAATTTGCAAACGCGTAGACCATGGCAACGTTTCTCTCCCTATCAAAAGCAACTTGATCATCATATAAGATATAAAATCTATTGCATGCCGTACAATTTACAAGCCATATATATATATCTCGTCTGCCAGAATATTTGCAATGCATATAGCAATGAGTCTAGTTCAAGTAATACTCTCTCCATTTCAAATATAAGGAATTTTGTATGAAGTCCTATATTTCAATATGTAATGTCTTTTACACAATTTTAAATGTAATTAATGTCTTTTTATCTGCAATGTCTCCAGGAGTACGTCAAAATTACTCGCCTCCCATTAGAAATTGGTGATAAATAAGGGCAAAAAGAATTTGAGATCTTTAAGTCCTAATTGTTACTCTTGGTAGTGCGTGTTAGATTAAAAAACCTTATATGTCTGAAATGGATGGAGTAAATAATTAGATTGATGTATTATCCCAGAAATACTTTCCCACCTGAATCCCGCAGATGTTGGCTTAAGTTTCCGTTGTCGATGTATTCATACACAAGGAAAAGAGAATCCTTCTTAGCACAATATCCAATCAAGCGTACCTACATGAATTTTAACAAGTAGATTGAATTTAAAACAGAGTATTGTATGGTTTAAACAACAATTGGAAACCGCCTAAAAAATGGGATTCTTGAAATCATGAACGTGCAGACATAGAAACACGACCACAAGGAATGACAAGGTAGAACATGACAAATTTCTTCCCACAACAATGGCAGATAGCTTCAATATTACCTTCTGCGCATAAGCATATTGAAACGAATAAACTCACAGAAATTAATTGAAGTCATTACACCAATCAAGAAGAGCCTCTCAACAATTTTATATACCAATCACATGATTTATAAGCGCTATTAAATTTACGTCTGAGGGGGTATTTGGCAACCTTGAAAAGTACTTCTCAGAAGCCTTTTTCCGTAAAACGAGGCAAACTCCTCCACATAGTTACTTCATAAACTGTAAAAGCACTTTTGAAACCATAATTTGGTTTCCATCCAAACACCTTCCGAGACAAACATTTTTCACTTTTTTTTTTTTTCCATTTACAAGACTTTCTTCCAGGAGATCATGGCAAGGTTGGCATGAGTAATGGACTGTGTTATGGTTCTGTTGTTGGGCGTATCTTAAATTGTGAACCGTGGACTACGCCTTAATGCTCTTTTCTGAGTCGAACACAATTTACTCACAGAAGGTTTACAATGCAGTTAAGTTCCATCCAAACACTTGGAATACATCTTATATCCTTTCTCATTGGCATGAAGCAGGTATCTTATTGGTTGG
Organism: Neltuma alba; assembly: GCF_004799145.2. NCBI lineage: Eukaryota > Viridiplantae > Streptophyta > Magnoliopsida > Fabales > Fabaceae > Neltuma > Neltuma alba. The sequence goes on along the minus strand of NW_021636075.1, from coordinate 177,123 downwards.
ATGTTGATCAGTGCAGATAGTTTGGCAAGAGAATTAAAAAAAAATGCAACACACTAAACGATATATGGAAGGTACAAAGCTTAGTAAAGAATCAATTCCCCAATTTTCACACTATGTTGTGCTTTATAACTTTGTGAAGCACATTCATGGTGCAGAGATGGTTCTCTTTGATACAAAGTAATACATATGCAGAGAAAATAAGCAGAGGGAAGGAGGATATAGACAGAGAAAGAACGAGGGGGAAAAATGCAAAATAGATTGGATTCCCAACAAATTAATAGTTGAAAATGTCGGATGCGTTGAGAAGCTTTTGTGTGAGCTGAGTGAGAAGTTGCTTATACTGTGTTCTGAATGCTTTTACAAGTAAATGACCCAACTAATAAGCCTAGATCTGAAGTGTGTCTACATTGAGTGTAAGGATAACATTCACATATGGGGTGCAAACCATGTGAGCGTGGGCACTTGTGGTATTTCCCATGTGACAGTTAGCGAGAGAGAGACTATATAACGGGGGTTTGGTTATTGGAAACAGTATGGATATTGTGATGAGAGAATTGTGAGGAAAGTTTCTGTGCCTCTCGAATGCACAGTTGAGTAGTTTCTTTTTGTTTAGGGGTGCTCCATAAGACTTAAACTCTGTGGAGCTATATCTTCTGTTGATTAATACATATTTCAGAGCTTTGATTCCATCGGTCTACAATAATCTCCCTGAGAAAGTGAGAATGACTATTTGTAGTAAACTAAAATAATTAACAATTAATTATCAGAAACTCCACAGAAAAGAGTAATGCAGAGAGCAAAATAGCTTAATCTTGGAGAACTGAGTGTGATGCTTTCGTGTTCTAAAATAAAATTAAGAAGCATGATAATTACATCATTCACTTTAATGAGATAAAAGAAAATTAATCGCAATCAATCCCCAAACAACAACCTTCAAATTCTAGGGGTTAGCATATCATCACTAATATTCTGAGTTCAAAATAATGAGATTGATGTCTTCATGCAAATTCCTAGACTAATGCTAAAAATTCTCACCATCTACCACATCATTCAAGGGAAGCCAGAGAACTTATTTAGCTTTTATAGAGACAATATGTTTATTATTTATATGCACAAGAAAACTAACACTATATATACTTTTGTTTAGAAGTCATCATACCAGGTTTAGGTGATGAACATGTGTTAAAACTTTCAATTCAGCAATAAACTGTTTTGATTTTTGCGACTCCATCATCTTTATTGCAGCTTTCTGCAAAGGAAAGCCCCTTTATGAGATTTTTAATAAGAGAATAAGAAAACTAAAATGGCAATAATAAGAATAAAAAAATGCATGTATAACCTACAAGTACTATGACATTGTCTTGTATAATATGTAATGCGACTGAAAAAGAATGGTGTAGATCTGAATATTTGGGCTAAAACATGCATCTGCAATTATAATAATAGAATATTTTAGCAAGAGAAATAGGAAAAGGGAAAAATACAGAGATGAATCTATCCAGTCTCGCTCTTTAAACTGACACACTTAGGAAGTGACTCTTCATCTTCTTTCCAGTCCTTTATAGCATGAGCTTAAGGATTACCTGTCTTTTCCATAACCAAGAAATTACAGTTAACACAGACAATCTGTACAATACAAGTTTTTTGCTTATCTGTCTTGGCCAATATGCATAGTAAGAGAAAAGCCTCATTTTAAATACGAACATGATACATACGTACTAAATTCTATTACTCTATTGATGAATAATCCATTACTTAAGTTCTCAACCTCCAACATTCTTATAATACTTGTATTCCAAATCTGCCACACGTAGTACCTTTAGATTTGGCTAAATGCTAGAACTCATCAATAGAGCAAGACTACAACCATCTTGTTTAAATATTTTACATATACCTTTTCGAAAAAGAGTTCCGTAAGACAAATTTGGATGAATCAATGATAAAACTTTCCTCATATGTATATTAATGAAACACAACTTTTCTTGCAAAAATGCATGCAATGATATGAAAGTTAATAGTGCATGACATTACAAACCTCTCCTCTCAGCTCTGCGTAGTAGACGGCCCCAAAACCACCTTGACCAATTTTATTTGCGAGACAGAAGTTATTTGTGGCTTGAGCTAGTTCTTCATATGAGAACTCCACTGATTTGTCCACAGTCAGGCCATTGTTGTTGGTATCGACAGAAGCAGGAGGACCACTCGAATCTGAAATTCCATATCCAATATTACTATATTCAATTATTAATAATATCGCCATTTCCCATGCATTTCATCCATTTGTTTCTTCATAAGCAACTGCAGGAAGCATTTTACAATCACAACGACAACGAAGATTTTGCTAACCTTGAGGGCCGAATGAGGCTCCATTTTTTAATTTTGATTACAACAGACACTTTGAAGCAAAAGTTAGGGTTTTAATGCCCAAGAGAACATATCTTGCTCTAAAATGAGTTTATCGGAGCATACATGCTCTAAGCTCTAAGCCACAAAAGATTAAATATAAGCTTTATATCATTATTTGGTCTATAATTTGAGCAAAAAAGTGCCTGTGTTGTGTTTTGGTTTTTTAATGTTGGTGAGACATCAGATGCCACAACTAGTCCCCATTTAGGATTCAGGTCGTCTGATGCCACAAGTTGCTTCTGGTAGAAGGAGCCCTTGAAATGCAGGTAATATCCATCCGCATGGAGCTCAGTTTGCCAACTGAGCTGCATGCTGCGGTTACATATGCAAGGCTATAATAGGTCATACACTATTGAGCTAAATAACATAAGTTTCAGTCGACATGTGAACTTCAAGTCAAATCAAAAGAAGAATAGGTGGACTGACATGGAGATTGAAATAAGCTCAATTAATTTACAAATCTAGACGCTTTTATACTTTGAGTGAATGCCGAAGAAGTGCAGTTTCAGTGCACACAGCAGACAGAAAATAAGTTCAGTGAACTAAATCATTCTAGCCCAGACAAATTTAAAGAGGGATTGAGAAATTTCAGAAAGTGACACAGCAATCAGATTTTCTGGGATGATCTGCGTCCACCTATAAATAGTCAGAGTAATATGAAGTCTTCTTTTACTTCTGCCCCAAGTGTTTAGAAAAGGTTTTGTACATCTGTCCATCCTATGACAGATAACAGTTTCAACTTTGCATCAAAGCATTGGATATTGGGCACCATTCAATTCACTTTTATGGTAACCAGTAAGAGAATGCACTTGAGCTGATTGAATAGAATTGCCAATCAGGTTTCTCCCTCAGTCAATGATTTTAAGCTGAAGGGACGACATTATTTTACAAGCAATATGACCTATACAGCGGCAAGAATTTGAGATGTTTTAAGAAAATTGACTACGGACAGCATCACACTGCGAACTTTTCTCTTTTGAGGTAGTTAGCGAGACAAAGGCAATGAGACCAGTTATAAGATTATTTGAGCTTTACTTCAGAATGTCAAAGAAGTTAGAGGAGAGTTGTTAAATCTTTTAAGCCTTTGAGACACACTACATTTTACTCACATTTTAGCAGCAAGCACAATGGGAAGGAGAAAAGCAGAAGTAGAAATCTAATGTACCTCTACCCGGTTGAGAAGAGTAAATTGTTACCAACTTTTGCTCCTCCTCCTCCCCCTTCTTTTGGTAACATACGACACAAATACAAGCAGCCAATAAGAGAACGCCAACTACTGCTCCAGCAGATAATCCAGCAATAGCCCCACCTTTTAGACCTGCTTATTTCGAAAACAATATCAGACCAAAGTAGCACCGACCTTATAATTTCAGCATATTCTTACCAACGCATTCATCAAGTAAGCAACTTTCTGAAAAGAGAGAAGGCCAACCTTTCGTGCTGCAAAGGGAAAAGAGAACACACACATCAGGATTAAGAAATTTAGAGTAAATTACATGAACTCCTTAGTTTTGCTAAAAGTTCAAATCCAATTCCAGAAAATACAATTTAGTGCCGTTTAATTTTTTTTATAATAAAACACCCTCTATGATATTTATTTCATCCGAGTAGGACCAAATTTTTTTTTTTAAAAAAAAAGGCAGATTGTTTTCATGAATATTGACTACCAAAAAAATGCAAATAGGTTATAGAGGGGTGCTAGAGTAAAAAATTTCAAAAATTGGACTAGAATGTGGCGCAACTTTGTTTCGAGAGAAGTGCATGTATGTTTTGAAAATAGAGGAGAAATTTAATTTACTCAAAAATATTACTAGAGAAAAGAAAAAACCTATGCATCTTCATGTACAAATCGTACACAAAGTAGGCAAGTTACCTTGGGGCCATTGGCACATTAACGTCATTTTGGCCTGAAAAGTTAAAAGTATAAAATATGTGAGGCATGTCTAGAAATATTTTAGTATCTCATAAACGAGTCAAAAAATTTGAAAACATGATACTTGTTAGCTAAACATGGATCTGAATGCTTGTCTTACCTTGTGACTTTTTTAGATTGCAAATGATCAGAAATGGTTGTTATCCCTTTCTTATCTTTCTTCCATGATTCACATTAGTCAACAGTGAAATCACAAACACTAAAACCAAAAGTAGAATTAATTTTGAAAGAAAAATGATTACTACGCTTAAGAATGTTATCTAATGTGGATAAAGAATTAGCAAAATAATGGCTTCATCCTATGACTCAGTATCGATTGTCCTAAAGTCCTTGTAAGTTGCTCTAGATTGTTTAGAATGCTGTGGCGGGTATAACATTCAGTCTCCTGCTAAAATATGATACCATATGGTCAGTTTGGTTTGCAATCATCCTTTTTTTCGGTTACGTTATTACTCGAAAGTATTCCTTCGACATGGCATAAAAGGGCAATGAAATTAGGATCCAAATGTGCTCAATATGTACATTTTACAAAAATTCAAATTAAGGAATCAAACTTTGGCAGATTAGAGACAATCAGTATTTAAAGAAGCTTGCAAGTTAATGCAAATTTCTATGAATCAATAATATATATATTTATGAAAGAGTAAAAAGAACAACAACATTTCACCCGGGGAAAAAAAAAACAGAAACAGCCAAAAAATACCAGCTCATAATTTACCAGATTACCCAACAATAAACTATTGCATAACTCAACAGCCACTAGAATAAGGAGCTGCATTCTCTGCAAGGATCAAAATCACTTCATAATACTCTCCCTCATATGACATCTTTATATAGTTACTTCATCAGTCATTAGAAGAAAACAGTTTAAGGTTTATGTCAGTCAAATATCAAGATGGATTGTCCTGGCTTATAACAAGGGCCTCTGTAGAAACGCTCGGGAGTTCTATTAAATGTCATCGAAGGGCCATTGAATTTCGCTAATAATCCGTACGAAGCACAGGATACTATCACACTATCAAAATAGAACAACCCCCACCTCCTTTACATAGAATAAGAACTAATGGGGACTGGACAGTCCAGATTCATTAAACAATTTCTTTATACTTCATTTTTTAAAAAAACTTTAAAATATGCGAAATGGAGTATAAATAATCTTTTAATTGTCAACTCCAAAAAGGGGGGGAAAAAGAAAACAGAAAAATCATAATACAAATGCAATAAAATAGAAATGAAAAAATCTAAATGATCCAGATGGGTGGCGCAGCCGTGTAGCAGACAAAACCGAAGCCAGAGATGTGGGACATTATAAGAGAGATAATATATGCATCGTAGACATCGGAGCTCAATTTTACAAAGCAGAAAGCCAAAACCCAGCCTCACTTGTATAATCCACGGGATCCAATGTAAAATTACCAGCTCCAATGCCAATAAGATGGCCTTTTTACAAAAGATACAAAATCGTAAAAGAAGACCAAACCGTGAGAAGAATTTATTATACTGAGGTTTATGGTCATATATATTTAGATATGCTGACACTTGACAGAAAAGTTACTCTAAAATGACGATCAAATTCAATCATAGTTTATAATTAAATTATAAGACTTGAAAGAACAAGTAAATTAATTTATCATTATAACATAAATTAGTGTACCTTTTCCTGGTATAAACACCAGACCACTTCCCTTGTTGAAATCAGCACCAGGATTATACTTCCGCAGCAACTCCTGATCAATCTTCGTCTGGTTCGCAATTGATTCCAGCGAATCCTCAGCTCTGAGTGGGTAAGTGATAAACAAACCATACTGTTTCGAAACGTGGCTATCCCCACAGTAACAGTTCACCGCCACATCGAGCGTAACAGAATCAGGAATATTGTTCGGCGAATAGCCATTGCGGCTCTGCAACTCCGAAGCTGTGGTCAAATTGGAGTAGGTCTGATTCGCAATCTTCGTATAGGTGTCTTCTTTCTGCATTGGGTACTTAAATACGTAACCTGGATCTGCCCCATCGATGCAATCGCAAGGGAACGGAACGTTCACTCGAATGTTCCTTGGGATGTAGTCTTGGCTAGTTAGTATGCCTGTGTTATAGCTGACGATATCCTCAGCCCTTTCAAGAACCCGGGATTGCATAATCTTCGAAAGTTGGGTAAGATTGTCTAATTGGTCTGAAATATAGTAGGAGGCTAAAGCCAAGTTGCATCGTTTCTTGCACTTCGATTCTGCGTTGAAACAAAGGGAAAATAACAACAACAAAAGGAGTGGAAACCCAAATCTGGTTATCATTTTCTATATGGGATTGCTGAAAAAGCAGAGAAATGGAAATATGAGTGTGCTGAATGAATAAGCAGGGAGAAAGAAGCTTAAAATTTTGGATTATATAATGGCAATGTACAGAATGTTTCCCAGTGGGATTAAAATTAACGAACGAAATGATGGAGGATTTGTATTTGATGTGAATGTTAATCATTGAAGACAAGTCAATTGATGAGGAAAAGTTTCCCGCGTATTTTCCTCCGGACTGCTTGGGGAGAGACGGCAGCAAAATTGAAGACTGGCAACCAAAGTCAAAGTTTGGATTTTACCAGTTAGCCCGCTGAAAGCAGCTTAGGTTGCGTTCTTGACGGAGTGGTGAAAAATCTTAGGAAATTGTAATTAGATCCTACGTACGGAAATTAAATACAAAAAAATCTTTTAAAATGATAAAATTATTCTTAAGTCTTAAGAAACTTTATTATAATAAATTTTATTTGTTTAATACATTGACAAAATTGTCTTTTTTTTTAGTTTGCTTTAACAACTTAAAGTGTCGGAATTGATAACTATCGCGGCAGGTATTGACAATTCATGTATTATATTTTTTAATCAAAAAATATAATAAACAAATAAAATTTATTGCAATAAGATCTCTTGGGACTTCAGAATAATTTCATAATTTTAAATGACTCTTTTGTATTTAATTCGAGGTGAGACCTAATTACAATTCTCCCAAAAATCTTTCAAACACTAGAGCTTTTTTTTTTTCCTTATCTTTTTTTAAAAAAAACTTTTTCCCTTCAACTTCTCTAAAATTATCAAACTCAAGACACAATTTTGAAGTGAATTATGCATCGACCTCATTAAACATGTACAGCGAAAAGAAAAAAAGTAGTTCAAATAATTTAAAATATACATTTTTGAAAAACGACTAACAATTTTATTAATAATAAAGATGTCAAAAAAAAGTGCTCAAGAGTCTCCTTGTTAATGATTATGTCCAGTTGCAAAATGGAAAATATTTTGATACATATGAAAACATATTGCACAAGATAAATTGCACCAACTCAAAGACTAGGATTCTTTAGACAATAAATTTTGCCATGAATAATTTTCATCAATTTTCTCTAACACTATTTATATATGGGGTCAATGTCTCGTAATATAACCAAAAAAAAAAAAAAGACAACACTTAAGTTTACACTGATTAAAGTTTTCTTAATGAAAGTCAGTCACTATCTACGCAATGTTTTGATGTGATCTTTTACTTTTATACGACCTTTTAAGTCTTTTATCCTTAAACTATTAAATTCGATAACAAAAGTTTTCAACACTGCAATTTTAGATGCTAACAAAAAGTTTCCAATTGATATGATAATATTTTAATTCAGTCATTTTTATCTTAATAAATTGAACTTAATATGTTAATATTTAGAATGCTTTATCAACACTTAACATTATAATATTGACATTTTTTTTCTGTTAAATAAGACTAATAGTGTTAATATCAAATGACTAAAGAGTAAAAAGACACTTGAAAAAAATTAAGAGATCAAATTGAAAACTAAAGTGCATTTTTGCCTTCCTTTTTCTTTACTAAGTTTCTAGCTAGTATATTAGTTAAATAACAATATTTGTAAAAAATTTCATTTGTATGAAATTATTAACATTAATATTATTATAGATTTAAGATCAAAGGAGATCCAAAATAACATGAATGTTACTTAATTTAAATATTATTCCTCCGATTCTTAATATATGACCTAATTGTATTTAAAACATATTTCTCATATTTATTAATTTTTTCTAAATTATCTCTATTGATACTCTCTCGACCATAATCAAATAAAAGAAGAAGAGAGAATATTAATAAAAATGATTATGGTATTTTAAAAACAATATGACATATTTCTTATAATTAACTAACTTACCTAATTTCCGTAATCTAATCAAATTAATTAAACAAGTCTTATATTAAAGATTGGAGGTATATTCACTTGTGCTCTATGTTTCCACTGCATCATATTTGAGTGTCGGATTTTCATACAAGGAGGCAACATCCCATTCCACAGAATTAGTGAGTGTCATTAGAGCCACCACAACAGATCTCATTCTTGGACGTCGGTCTGGTTTTTTCTCTGTGCATGCCTTGGCTAGTTGGACCATCTGCAAGTCCCATGATAGGCATTTCAAGTGGTTAGATTCATCAATAGATTTGAATTCTACACAGATTATAACATCCAAAAATCACTTAAAATAAGCCAATCCAAATACTCACTACGTCAAAAAATACCACTTCCTCCTATCATAAATATAAAAGCTAAATAAAAGGTTTACTTTAGTTCTAAATATGAAACCTCAATCCTAACCCGCTATCTTTCAAATTTATATTTTTTTTCCTCTATATATGTCCATGTTGATTGCGCATAGCAAGAAGATTTTGATCAAGAATAGCTATAATACACATGACTAGAATGCAGTATCTATGAATTTTGACCTAATAGTTGTTATCATATCATGTCATTTGGAGAACTATTTATCTGTTGCAGGAACAATGTGCAAAACAGTCAACAGTGCTGTGCAATAGACGACCACCGCGCACATAGGTAAGGCCAGCTTGTGTGGGGCTTTATCATATGCAATTGCTTTGTAGAGAATTTCTGCATTGTGATTTGCAGTAAGTTTTAAATAGCGTCAATTTCACTTCGTATAGCAGTAGATGATGTTCACCACTGTATGGGCTTAAAAACTCACAAAGTACCCTGTATTCCTTCACTTTTTTGACAAAATTATCTTGGTTTTCTGAGTTTTTACATGTTCCTTCCAATCTTAAGTGTAGGAACTAAATAACTACTCCTCCAGTCCTTAATATAGGGCCTAATTCTTAAGTTAGTTTTGATCCTAAATATAAGACTAATTTCTCATATTTATCAATTTTTTCTAAATTATTCCTATGGATACTCCCTCAATCATAATCAAATAGGAGAGAGAGAGGGGTATTAAGAAAGATGATTATGGTGTTTTAGAAAAAATGTAGCATTTTTCTTATAATTAACTAATTTACCTAACTTTCTTAATCTACTGAAATTAGTTAAATGGTCTTATATTAAGAATCGGAAGAGTACTTTATTAAAATTGAAGAATTTAGTTAATCTAATTATTTGTAAAGAGTATGTATTAAACTTTGTTTAATATGTGCAATCAATAGGAAAAATTAAGGGGATCATAAATTTTGGAGGCAAAATGAAATAGAATTTTACATTTAAAATTAAAATAAATCCCTCAACCAGCTTGTATAGTTAGGACCAGAAGAAGTATTTGCTATCAAGTTATTGGTCTAAAAATGCTGGCAAGTAACCCACAGATATTTTCCAAACTCAAATGTTTAAGCAGTTCATTATATACTCACCTTGTAAACTGAATCGAATGTATATTGATCTTCAAGCCTAGGATCAACAAGCTTTAGAATATGTTCTTCAGGATTAGGCTGCTCAAGAGCTTCTTCAAACTGTAGCAACCAAGGCAAATATAACCCTTAATAATTCGATTAAAATGCTAGATTTGTATTTAGAAAATCAAGACTAAATAAATTTATAATGGAGAAGTCAAGAATCACCAAAGAGACAAGGGTTCTTGCTTCAGAACCAGCTTCATCGACACTAAGCACAGCTGCTTGAGCAGATATAAGTTGTAGAGAACAACTCCGAAAGCATAGACATCGGTTTTAACAGTACCATCATTCCTATGGAAACAAAAGAGAACTTATTTTTCCTTTCTTACTTGAATGTATGCTAAGAAAGTGCACCTATTAATCAGAAAACTTCTCCCTATAAACATTTCAAGTAAAGCAAGGAGTTCCATAACAAGGAAAACTTTCTCCATATTCACATCCAATTATATTAATGAAATAAGTAAAGCAGTGAAAGAGAGAATAGATAGAAGCAATTTCCAACGTTGGCTCAGAGAGAGAGAGAGAGAGAGAGAGAAGAAGAAGAAGAAGCAATTTCTAACACCTAAGACACTTGCCTTAACAGAAGATACAAATAAGTGGTCCACAGTGTTTGCTATGATAGATATGTGGAGCAAATGTTTGTTATGTGGCAAAATTAATCAATTTGAAAAGGGAAAAGAGGGTTGCTCATAATAAATTTGTATTAAATCTACAGGATGGCCTCAGGTACTCCACACTTCACTGCAATTCTTAACTTCTATGAGTTAGATGCAGCCTGAAAGGGGAAAAAAGAAGTTGCCATACTGGAGTGGTATATAACCGAATGTGCCTGCAAGCCCTCCAGAGAGATGTGATGAACTTCCCACTTCAATGAGCTTGGTTAACCCGAAATCTGCAACCTGAAAAGATGAATAATCAAGAACTTACAAGTCATTCCAAAAACTGAAAAATAGAGATGGGTTCTACAGATATTGGACAAAAATTCAACCTTTGCACGGAAGTTTCGGTCTATCAATATATTAGCTGGCTTTATGTCACGATGAATATATACAGGCACTGTATGCTCATGAATGTATTCAAGACCTCTGGCTGAATCCAGAGCAATTCGCACTCGTAGTGACCATGGCAAGGGTTCTCTCCCTATCAAAAAATGACTTGATCATTAATATAAAACTTAAAATATATTGCAAGCCGTACTATTTACAAGCTATAAATAATATGATTTATTCTTAGACTTGTAATTTTTAGGAAATGTGTCTAGATAAATTAATATAATAATCAAATCAATGTGCATAACTGAAATAGATAATGGTGAAATGCTTTTCTCACCTGGATCACGTAAGTGCTCGCTTAAGTTCCCATTGTCAATATATTCATACACAAGGAAAAGACAATTCTTCTTAACACAATATCCGATCAAGCGTACCTGCACAGTTCTTTACATGTCAATTTTAAAATGAAGTAAACAACAATTGTAAACCACCCATAAGATGGATGCTTGAAATCCTAAACGTGCAGTCATAAAACACTGACACAGCTAATGACAACGCAGAGCATGACAAATTCCTACGCAACAGCATAGAAGCACATTAGATTAACTGTTGTGCATAAGCATATTACAACCAATGTTCTCATAGAACTTAATTGAAATCACATCAATCTAGAACAGCTTCTCACTAATTTTATATACCAATTGTATAATTTATAAGCAGTTAATTCTTAATGTTTTTAGTAATTTTCTATTGGGGGATTAAGGGAAAGTTGGCATGAACAGTAGGCTGTGCTGTCGTTCTGTTAAGGGTGTCTTAAATTGTGAACAGTGGAGTATGCGTTAGTTCTCTCACAAATTGCAAGCACATGACACGATATATGGAGGCTAGTAAAGACTCCACTCACTAACTCAATTCGCTAGCTTTCATACTCTGTTGCGCTTTATATTTTTGTGAAGCAAATGCATGGAGCAGAGATGATTCCCTTTGATACAAATTATTGCAAAGTAGAACAAGATAAGCAGACGTGTGGGGAAAGACTGAAGAAAGAAGAGTCGTGAAAAAGAGCAAGACAGAAGTTGGATGAGTTGAGAAGCGTTTGAATGAGCTGAGTGAGAAGAAATTGTTCGTATCCTGCCCAGAATGCTTTTACAAGTAAAGAATGCTTTTACAGTAAGCTCCCTGAGAAAGTGAGAATGATTATTTACAATAAACTTCTAAGTTAAAAAAATAAAAATGACATCAGTAATTCCACAAATGAGTGATGCAGGGGAAAAGTAGTTTAATCTTGGAGAATAGAATTTGATGCTATCAAGCTTTAAAATAAATCATGACTAATCCTGAAAAGAGATAACCTTCCAAGTCTAATGGTAAAGTTCCGAGGTCAAAACAATGAAATTGCGAAGCCTCCAAGCGAATGCCAAGATTAATGTTGAACCCCTTCACTATATGAACACTAACATCTACCATATCACTCGGCAGCCCAAAAAACCATCAAAGTCATACATGATTTAACTTCTAAAGAAGCATTATATTTACTTATATGGTCAAAAAATACATAAACTTTTTATTCAAAAGTTACTATACCAGGTTCAGGTGATGAACACGTGTTAACACTTTCAATTCAGCAAGAAACTCTACTGCATCTTGTGAATTCATCTTTTTAACTGCAGCTCTCTGCAAAGGAAAATCCCTTTTAAGAGGTTGATTTAATCAGAGAATAAGAAAAGTAAAATGACAATAAAAGAGAACAAACAAATTCTTATGCATCCTAAGAATATTACAATATTATCTGAACAGTAACCCTTCATGAGGTGAAAAGAGGCAAAATAACAACAACAGTTTAGATCCGAAATTTTGGGTTAAAATATAAAAGATTAATTGAAATAATATCATTTTTAAGCCACAGTAATAGGAAAAGGAAAAGGCATGGATGAAAATAATATCATTCTTTATTGCTTGATTCTTTCCTAATTTAAATAGTCAAAGACAAGATTTTATTCTCTTTTATTAATCTTTATTAAGTTTCCTAGGAAGGTCTGCGACGGCCTCTATAAAAAAATCCTGTGCAACCCTTGATCTTTACACAATACAATAAGAAATTTCTCAGTACTTCTGTTCAATTATTTCCCATAACCAAGGATAAGTCTGTACAGTCCCCTTCAATAAGGTATGGAAGAGGAAAGGATGGCAAAAATGACTAACAAATCCTAGTTACAGCACAGGAAAGAGGAAAACAGTAACAATAAGCAAGGAAAGAAGGAGTTCCTTGGTGTTAGGGAGGTCAGAGGCTCTCCCAAATCAGCCCCTCCCTAGTTGCCTCCTGAAAAAAACTCACTCTGACCACCCTCCTTGGAATTAGAGGGCTGTAGGCCATCCCCAGGGCCCAATTACGGCTGCTGAGTGTCATGTTCAGATTTGGGCTCCCTACTCTTATATACTCAGCCCACTTTAGTGTTGAGCCCATCACATGTTAAGGTCTCCATGCAGTCATTTTAGCTCTTTGTACTATAACTTTGAAAGTGACTCTTCTTCTCTCCATTCCTCTTCAACATGAGTTCAACTATTACTTCTCTTGTCCATGACCAAAAGATTATAGTTGATACAAAGAAAGTCTATAGAACACAAGTCTCTGGTTTATCTATCTTCTCTGGCATGCATATTCAAAGAAACTTTAAATACCAACAAGTTTTATCACACTGCTATAAGACCAGCAATGATATATGGTAGTGAGTATTGGGCTTTAAAGGAACAACATGAAGATAAAGTGGCAGCAGCCGATATGAGAATATTGAGATAGATATGTGACCATACAAGAAAAAATAAGATTCGTAATAAACATATGCACGGAAAAGTTGGAGTGGCTGCTATTGATGAGAAAATGGTAGAAAACCGTTTGAGTTGGCTTGGTCACGAGCAAAGAAGGCCTTTAGATATGCTAAGAAGAATTGATCAAACAAATGCTCTAAAAAGGAGTGCAGGAAGGCCAAAGAGAACAATTAATAAAGTTATTGAGCGAGATCTTTTAATTAACAATATATCCAAAGATTTGGCTTTGGATAGAGCTCAATAGCATTGTACAATCCATATAGCCAATCCCACCTAGTGGGATAAGGCTTTGTTATTGTTGTTGTTGATGATGAACTATACTTTACTAATACTCACTTTTTCAAAGTTCAACATCCTTATAGTAGTTGTGTTTCAAATCCACCACATGTAATGCTCTTCTTGCACTTGGCCGAATGCTATAACTCATCAATAGAGCAAGACTAAAACCTTCTTGTTTGAGTATTTTTCACACAATATTGCTAAAAAAAGATTCAGTCAAACAAAATATATATATGCATCATTGATAAAATTGTCCTCAAACGAATGTGAATGAAACACAATTTTCTTGTAAAGTGCATTTAATTAAATTTAATTTCATAGTATATGAGATTACAAACCTCGCCTCTCAGCTCCGCATAGTAGACAGCCCCAAAACCACCTTGACCAATTTTATTTGCCATGCTGAAGTTGCTTGTCCCTCGAGCTAATTCTTCATATGAAAACTCCACTGACTTCTCCACAGTAATACCTTTGATGCCAGTGTTAACAACAGCAGGAGGACCATTGGAATCTAAAATTTTACTCCAGAATATATATTGTCATATTCTACGCCTTTAATGCATTTTTTCATCATATCAAATGCAGAAAGCGTTTATAATCAGAACAAACGTGTTTTTACTATCCTAGTGGACCATCTATGAGGTTCAGTTTCGCACTTTGATTACAAAAAATACATTAAAGCAAAACTTATGGGTTTAATACCCAGGGGAGCACATCTTGCTCGAAAAGATTTTATCAAAAGTTACATGCTCTAGGCTCTAATCCACAAAAATCTAAATTTGATATGGCTATATGTTCTATCACTGTGGGAAAAAGCTCCAGTGTGCTGTGTTTTGGGCTTTTATTCTGGACAAGATAGTCAGGTGCCACAACTCGTTGGAAACCTAAGGCCCAGACCCAAACCTTAATCACTTAATCAAGATGACCTAGCTGTCAACTATATGTGCTTCCCCCATATGTTTATTTTCTTTACATATTTATTATTTGTCATTCATCTATTTAGGAATAGTTTCTCTGCTGGTTTAATTCCTGCTTGATGTAATCTTGGATACCCCCTCATTTTCTGGGGTATCCGAGCCTATATAACTTGTACCCTCATTATTGAATAAACTACATAGGAAATATATGCTCTGTTTCAAACACAGCTAATCCCCAGGAAATATATGCTCTGTTTCAAACACATCTAATCCCCAGCTTGTCCGATGACAACAGTTTCTTCATGCAGGAACCCTTGAACTGCGAATAATGTCTGTCTGTCCACATGAAGCTCAATTTACCAACTGAGCCACATACTGTGGCTATTTATGCAAGGCTATGATAGGCTATATGGTATTGAGTTAATAAATAAATAAAGTTTTGATTCCTAGGTGAACTTCAAGTCATATTAAAATAAGAATAATTGGACAGACATGGATATTGAAACAATCTAAATTAGCTTACAAGTCAAAAAACTTGAGCTGATTAAATGGAACTGTCAATCGGTTTTCTCCCTCAGTCAATGATTTTTCAGCTAAGTGGACACCATGTTTTTACAAGGAATATGAATTATCCGGCAGCAAGAATCTGTGATGTTTAATGAAATTAACTACATAGAAAGCATCAAACTGAAAACTTCTCCCATTCAGATGGTTAGCAAGAGAGACAAGGGAAATAAGACCACAAATTGAACAACGTATAAGGCCATTTCAGTTTTACTTCAGAATGTTGAAGAGAGGTATTAATGGGATGTTTTAAGAAAATTAACCAAAGAAAGCATCAGACTGTAAACTTTTTCTTTTCAGATAGTTGGCGAGAGAGACAAACGAAATGAGACCAACAATTGAGCATGTTATAAGGTTATTTCAGTTTTACTTCAAAATGCTAAATTAGATGAGAGTTGTCAAATCATTTAAGCCTTTGGAACGTGTTACCTTTTACGCATGTTTTATTGGAAGCGTAATGAAAAGGAGGAAGGGCAAATGTAGGTGTCTATTTACCGTTCCTTGTTTGATCAGAGAAGACTACTAATTCTCCAGAAAGCAGTTTTGCCCCCTCCTCCTTCTTACGGTAATATGCAACATACATATAAACAGCCAATAAGAGAAACCCAGCTACGGCTCCAGCAGATAGTCCAGCAATAGCCCCACCACTTAGACCTGCTTCTTGAGAAATTATATCAGTTCAAAGTGGCACTGACCCTATATTTCACCATATCCTAACCAAGCATTCATCAAAGAAGCAACTTTCTAAGGAGAGAGATGGTCAAACCTTTTGTGCTGCAAAGAAAATGAGAACACACATTAGGATTAATACGTTTAGAATAAATTACAAGAACTCTCAAGTTTGGCTAAAATTACGCAGATCCGTTTCCAAAATATACAATTTAATCCAAGCTTGGATTTTTTTTTTTTTTAAACTACAACCCTATATTAAATTAAACATATAAATATGCATTATGTCCAAGAATGCAAAAGTTTAAACAAAATGTTTCACAAATTTTACACCAAAAGGAAAAAAAAAAACAAATTTGCACTTATGCATCGAAGGGTACTCTGGCAAAAAATTTTAAAATTGGACTAAAAACGTGTTGTAACTTTGTTGCAAAATAAGTACATGTACATTTTGAAAATAGAAGGAAGCTTAATTTAATTTAGTCAAAATTCTGATTAGAGATAATATTTGAAAGGACAGGAAAAACCCATGCCACTTCATGTACAAATCATCATCGGGAGAGTAGGGAAGTTACCTAGGGGGCAGCGGCACAAAGACACCATTTTGGCCTGAAAAGTGAAAGTGAAAAAAACAATATTTGAGGCAGGTGTAGGAATATTTATAGCATCCCTTAGCTTTTGAGCATTTTTAGATTATAAAAAATCAATTACGGTTATTCTCCTTTTCTTATCTTTGTTTCGCGATTCACATTAGTTGACAATTCAGTCATCACTGATGCCCAAAGTAGAGCTAATTTTGAATGGAAAATGTCCTTCAAAATACTCCTTTAAAAATATTCCTCTAATTACGATTAAAAAGACTAGCAACATAACAGCTTTATTATATAACTTCGTATAGATTGTCCTAAAGTTCTTACAAGTTACTGTGCAGTTCGTTTAGAGAATTGAGTATAACAATGGTTTTGAGTTCATAAATGATTTTGGCAGGTATGTGGGTGTTTGTTCTCGTATTCATGATCAATTTTAGCATGCATACAGGGTTTTTGGATGTTTTTCAAGAAAGTTATGATTTTGACTCTTATAATATGTGCTGAGAGATGAGATTATCGAGACATTACATAAATTAATGTACCTTTTCCCGGGATATACACCACACCACTTCCTTTGTTGAAATCGACACCAGGATTATACCTGCGCAACAAATTTTGATCAAGCTTCGTCTGGTTCGCAATTGATTCCAGAGAATCCTCAGCTCTAAGTGGGTACGTGATGAACAACCCGTACTCTTTCGAAACACGGCGATCCCCACACGAACAGTTCACCGTCACATTGAGCGTTCCATAGTCAGGAATATTGTCCGGTGAATAGCTATTCGCACTCTCCAACATCGAAACGGTGGTCAAATTGGCATAGCTCCGATTCGCAACCGACGTATAGGTGTCTACTTTCTGAATCGGGTACTTGAATACGTACCCCAGATATTCACCATCTATGCAATCGCAAGGGAAAGGAATGTTCACTCGAGCGGTGGTTTCGACATAGTCGTCGCTTAATAATTGGTCTGTGTTATAGCTGATGATATCTTTTGTTGTTCGAAGAACTGGGGATTGCATGATGGGCGGAAGGACCGTGATATCGGTAAAACCAACCCAAATGTAGTAGGAGGCAAGAGCCAAGCCACATCCTTTCTTACACTTGGATTCTGCATTGAGACAAAGAGAGAATAACAGCAAGAAGAGAAATGGAAATCCGAATCTGGGTACCATTTGTATATGGTCGTGCTGAAAGAGCTGAAAGGGAAAAAGAATCCCAAATGGAAATGAGTGCACTGATGAATAAATAAGCAGAACGAAAGAATGAACGAAGCTCTGAAGATGGATTGGGGAAGAATCTTCTTCCTAAAAATCAGGGAAAGTTAGAAATGATTGGCAGCGGCATTAAACGACAAGATGACGGAGATTTCTTTTGTGTGAATCTTTGAATGTTATATGATAGAAGACAAGTCAATTAATCGTCCGGACCGTGCGTAGGAAAACAGGAGAAGTTCGTACACACACCAAGTCAATAGAAGTCAGCCCCGCAAAAGAAGTCCATGACGGGACCCTGCCTCTGGTGCGCGCTTGAATTTTGGAAGTTGAAAGGGCCATCGTTTGGGGAAAAATAACTTGGTAGGCAAATTTTTTCCTGAGATCAAATTAATAATATGAGCATTGTTTTTTGTTTTTGTTTTTATTTTTTTTAAATACTAAAATTAAGTTCAGTATCAATCATTATATTTCTCTCCTAATTTCTTTTCTCTTTACTTTTTTGATATGATTGTATAACTAAGTTAAATTTAAACATTATTGGGTATGGATAGGTTTTCCTGGAGAAAAAAACATTGTGGCAGAGTTGTAATAAAATCCTATGGAAGGAACATATTCACAAAAAAATCATATGAAAACTGAACCGCTTGTAATAACAGGTTCTAAAATAAAAAATATAATAAGTTTATAAGTTTTTTTTTTTTGAAACCCCACAATAATTTTTCCAAACATTTTTGCTTAAACAGTTAAAACTCTTTCTAAAGTTCTAATAAAATCAATGCATATTGATTTTTTTAATAATTTCAAGGTGTATTATACTCCTCTGATCCTTTATATAAGACCTAATTATTGATTAATTTTAGTCCTAAATATAAGACATATTTTTCATATTTATCATTTTTCTCTAAATTACTCCTATGGATACTCCTCAACCATAATTAAGTAGAAGAGGGATGGGGAATATTAAGAAAGATGATTATAATGTTTTAGGAAAAACATATCATATTTCTTATCATTAACTAACTTACCTAACTTTCTTAATTTAATCAAATTAGTTAAATAGGTATTATATTAAGGAACGGAAGAGTATTACATTTTTATAATTTGGATTATATATTATGTACTATTTTGTCATAACTTATGCATCTATCATGTTCCTTACAGGGACTCGAACTCATTAACACTGAAAAAATCAAGAGGACATATGCAATAACCACAATTTACTTCACACATCAAGTTGCTTATCATGTTTCCTAATCCTCGTGCCAAGCCCTGATAAGATTGTTAATATGGGTGGAGAGATCAGCATTAGGTAAGCGATATTGACAGATGAAAATAAGTTAAGCTTTGCTTTAATTAAAAGAAAAATTATTGAGGTTTCAAAAAAGAAAGGTAGAAATTACTAAAATGTCTAACAAGAAGTTGTCGATATTGGATTCTCAAACTAATGAAAAGGAAGTTTTTTGTTTTTTTTTTGGCCTGAAAAAAGGAAGTTTTTTTTTGTGGGGATTGCTTAATGAAAAAGGCAAAATTATTTGTATAAAAGTAAGGGCATATGAAATTGAAATAAGGGTATGCATGAAATTATGTATATACCCGAGAAAATATCTTGATGTAACAAAAAAGTGTGTGAAATTTTAAAGACTACATATAAGTTTACATCTGATGACTTATTTAAAAAAAAATCTTATATTATATTGTAAATAACAACACTTATACTAAAATATACGGATATGAAACCTTTCATTTGATGAAAAAATTAGCATTATTATTATTTATTATTTTGGATTTAAAAACAAGGGGAATCCAAAATAACATGTGAGTCACTTAATTTAAATATTATTGACATATATTTTCTACATCAGCCTTCCGAACAACATTTCTGTGTATGTTGGATTTTCATACAAGCAGGCAGTGTCCCATTCCACAGAAGGAGAAGAAGAAAGTGTCATTAGAGTCACCACAATAGATCTCATGCTTGGACGTCGGTCTGGGTCTCCATCTGTGCACACTTTGGCTAGCTGTGCAACCTACAAGCACCATGAATAGTTTTTGTAAGCAGTCAAATTCAGCTATATGTTTGGATTCTATAAAGACTGTCATATCCTTCCCACTTTAACAAAAGAACACAAGGGGGAAAGACATATAAAGAAGGGAGAATGACAAAAAAGGAATCTAAAAATTGTAAAATTCTAAATCAGGATTTGTGATAATACTTTAATAGGTTTTGACAACAATTGAATTATAAAATATAACACTTTTTTTTTTGTGAAAATACCCTATTTGAGATTTTACAATTGTTGGGATCTTTTTTCTCATTCTCCCTCTAATGAACATTGAAATATGAGAATTTCAAAAAGATTAATCCAAATGGTTTAAATGGTTTAATTCCTATAACTTCTTCAAGAATTACTCTAAAATTAAGTGTTTTTGTGAAGTAACCTAATTACGCTCTGTAAAATTAATTGTCAATGCCTTAGCTATTGCCATTTGATAAGTTAAGGTTGTTACTTGTTAAACAATTATCATTTTTGTTTTTAGTTTTAGATTTTAAACACAAGCATTTAAGGAATACTATAAAATTTAATTCCAAACTAGTTGTTGAGAGCTTCATGGTGACTAATTTATTTTGGGGTCCTTATTGAGATTTGCGGATTTTGGGTATTGTGTCTTTCTCCCAAAATCAATCTACTTTGCTTTTCAAAGTCCATCATATTTTGGGGCACGGGTGTTACATTAAGCACTACGCAGAGCGGGGCCACGTCACACACACAGTAGTGAGGTAGTGGACCTTTGTGTGTGGTTGTCATTTTCATAGTTATTAAATGGTTTTATGCGGTGTGATGATAGCTAATGGATAAGAATACATGAATGAGCTCTTCAAAAACTATTCTAAAATTAAAAAGTGTTTGGATGATTGCCCAGACCATAGTTTGGGGATCCAAATTATGGTTTGGGAAAAAATTACCCAAACACCTATCAATTTTTCAAAACCATGGTTTTATGATAAAACCATGGTTTGTCTATCAAAACCAAGGTTTTGTAATAAGCAAAAAAATTTTGCTTTTTGAGTGGTTCTCTCCCCCACCCCCTACGTATGGTAATTTTTTTTTGGTTGAAAATAATTATTTAATTTTCTAAAAACATAATCTTATATTTTATAATTATGTATACACATATTAACAATTACTACATCTTGTTTTTAATATAAGACCTCATTTGATTTTAATTTGGTCCTAAAATAAAACCTCAATTTACTTTATTTCTCATATTTGTCTATCGTTTTTTAAGTTATAACCAATAAACTTGATTAATAGGGATATTGTAGGAAAGAAAACACCTGTTTATTACAAATAACTAATTTAACTTATTTTTTTAATTTACTCAAATTAGTCAACTAATCCTTACATTTACAACTGGATATAGTAATTAATATATGTTTTTATACATTGTTTATTATGTTGGCAAAAAAAATTAATAAATTTATTATTTCGGTTTTTAATGTAAGACCTAATTGGAGAGTTAATATTGGTCTTAAATGTAAGATTATTGTTCCGGTCATTAATGTAAAACCTAATTAGAGAGTTAATATATAGACAAGGTCTTAATACCTTCATCAATAGAATCTTCATTTCACATGGCTCGGCTTTATGACTCCATAAGAGATCAAATTATTCACTATATACAAGAATAATCATGTCTCTTTTATTTTCTTTTTCTTTTCAGATAATGTAATGTGTTGTTAAAAAAAAAATTACTTGGACAAATATATTTCGTTGCAACCTCTATTATCAAGACAATTAATATGAAATTTTTTTGTGTGGTTATTTAATTTTGTGAAAAAAAAATAGGGAAAATTCCAGAAAAGGTCCCTCGAATATATGAAATCCCAGATTAGGTCCTAGAATTTCTAAAATGACAGAAAGGGTCAGTGACCCAATCTGTCATTTGGCAAATCAAGAGGAATTGACAATTTTGCCCTCATTTGTATTCATTCACTACAATTATTTAAGGAATCACTATAAGGGTTTAAGCATTACCTAGATTCATGTAGCAAATAACTACTCGCTTTTTCATATTCAGGTGTCTTGTTATTAACTACAACTAATTTTGTAATCACTAGAACAATGTAAGTATTACCTAGATTCGTATAGAGAATAACTACTCACTTTTTCATAGTTAGGTACCTTATTATTAACTACAACTAATCTTGTAATTATTAACTACAAATAATCTTGTAATCACTAGAACAGCGTAAGCGTTACCTAGATTTGTATAGAGAATAACTACTCACTTAGTCAGGGGCAAAATTGTCAATTGATCTTAATTTCACAAATGACAGATTGGGTCACTGACCCTTTCTGTCATTTTGAAAATTCCAGGACCCAATCTGGGATTTCATATATTCGAGGGACCTTTTCTGGAATTTTCCCAAAAAAATATGGGATTTCATCTTTAAAATTTTTAAGAAATAATAATATTTTTTTTGGCAAAGTAAATCATTTTCCTAAAAACATATTTAATTATTTTATTAATATATATACACTTTAATTTTTTATTAATTATATTATTTATGTCTTATTTATTATGTTGCCAAAATATATATTATTAACAAATTTATTACTTCAAATTAACATATATTATGAAATATATCTTACATGTAATTATCATTTAAACTTATGTCCTTTTTAGTAATTTCTACATATCAAAAAGCACTTCTGACAATAATTATCCAAACACTCTCACTTTATCAGAATCACTTTTTCAGAAAATCTATTCTTTCAAAATCTATTCTCTTCAGAATCTATTCTCCAGAAGTTATTCTCCAAACCATGGTTTTGTCTCATCCAAACACCCCCTAAGTGTTTTTGAGAAGTGACATAATTGCCCTCTACAAAATTAGCTCTCGATGCCTTAGCTATTGTCATTTGTTAAGCTAAGGCTGTTACTTGTCCAGCAATTATCATTTTCGTTTTTAGTTTTAGATTTTAGACACAAGCATTTAAGGAATCACTATAAAATTTAATTCCAAATTAGTTGTAGGGAGCTTCATGGCAACTAGGTTATTTTGGAGTCCTGGATAGAAATTTGCAGATTTCGGGGTATTGTGCTTTCAAAGTCACATCATATTTTGGAGCACTATTTAGGTGTTACATAAGCACTACCCAAAGTTGGGCCATGTCACTAAAACATCAGTGAGGCAGTGGACCTTTGTATGTGGCCATCATTTTCATAGTTATTAAATGGTTTCATGCGGTGTGATGATAGTTGTTGGATTAGAATACATGAATGGGCTCTTCACGACTTAATTGGATTAACAACGCACTAATTGTAGTGCATTTTCGTTTCATTGACACACTTACCTTGGTTTCTGAGTTCTTTGTATAGTTACTATCAAGTTCTCTGATTAGTTAGTAGAGATAGTTTTAGAGCCTAGTACTTGACAACACAAAGGTTTAAACAGTTCAATTTATATGCTCACCTTGTAAACTGAATCGATTGTGTATTGATCACCGAGCCTAGGATCAACAAGCTTTTGAAGATGTTCTTTTGGATTAGGCTTCTCAAGAACTTCTTCAAACTGTACCAACCAAGGCAAAATAACTCTTAAATTCTAGTAAAATCACATGGTTTGTAATTAAAAAAAGAATAGTAAATAAAACATTTTTAGTCGGGAAGTCAAGAATTACCAAAGAGACAAGGGATTTTGTTTCAGAACCAGCTCCACCAGCCCTGGACAAAGCTTCTTTAGCAGATATAAGTTCATATAGGACAACTCCAAAAGCAAAGACGTCAATTTTCGGCGAAAGACTACCATAAGCATACCTGCAGATGGCAGAAGAGTAATCAAACTTAAGCACAAAAAAGTGAAATCGTTTTGGTGATCAGAAAAGGGGGAAGGGTGAACTCATTTCAAAGAAAGCAAGTTCACACCAACACAAACTTTCTTATTATTCATATCCAATCGTGTTATTCAAAGGGAGAATGACATCTAGGTCTCAAAAGATCAGTTTGATGACAATTAGGTTCCAAATGACATCTAGGCTATTAAATATCCTAGGAGGTGTTTGGATGGAAATCAAATCATAGTTTTGACAGTGATTTTATGGTATATGGAGGAGTTTGTTTTGATTTACAGAAAAATACTTTTATGAAGCACTGTTAGGATATCCAAAAACCCTCTTATTATGGTGTTGAGTTCGAATCCCAGCAGTGCTAAAGTAAGGGTAGTTTGGTAACTTTAGAGTGTTAAAACCTGTTACTACCATAGGGCTTGGAACTCAGCACTTCACAGATATTGAAAAGCTTCTCGTAACAACAAGCTGTCAACATTTCTTTGTTGACAATCTACAATAAATAATTAAAATATTAACTATCCTATTATTTTTCATGTCATTATAAAGAAGGCAGAGACAAGCAATTTGTAGCGGCTAAAAACATCCGCATAATATCCATGAGGATATTTTCACTCTTTAAGGCCCCATATGTGAGTGCTTGTTTTGGTCATGCTTGTGATGTTATACATGTGACAAAAATCAATCTATTCTGAAAGAAAAAAGAGAGATAGCTACTAATTTATATTAGGGAAAAAAACAGAAAAATATACCTTTAACTTCAAAAGCCCAAAAACGTCTGCCCAATTCCACAAATCCCATTTTGGTACCATGAGACCAAATTGGAATTATTATGTGAAAGGAAAAGACCACATTGCCCCTCATTTTAAATATTATTTTTAAAATATCACAGCTCCTACTGGCCGGCCGGTCACCGGAGCTCCGGCGACCAGCCGACAATTGGTCACCGGAGCTCTGTCGGTCGGATTTTTTTTTTTTTGAAAATTTTTACAACTTCAATATAACGGTTAACAACTTTTGTAATGCTATTAACAACTTCAGTATAGCAATTAACAACAGCTTTTCTGGGAAATTCAACAAACTCCGGCGACCGGAAACAATTATTTTGAAAATTTTTACAACTTCAATATAACCGTTAACAACTTTTGTAATGCCATTCACAACTTCAATATAGCAATTAACAACAGGTTTTCTGGGAAATTCAATAAATTCCGGCGACCGGAAACAATTTTTTTGAAAATTTTTACAACTTCAATATAACGGTTAACAACTTTTGTACTGCTATTAACAACTTCAGTATAGTAATTAACAACAGTTTTTCTGGGAAATTCAACAAACTCTGGCGACCGAAAACAATTTTTTTGAAAATTTTTACAACTTCAGTATAACGGTTAACAACTTTTGTAATCCTATTAACAACTTCAGTATAGCGGTTAACAACAGGTTTTTGAGTTATATAATTTTTCAAAAAAAGCTGTTGTTAACCACTATACTGAAGTTGTTAATAGGGTTACAAAAGTTGTTAATCGCTATACTGAAATTGTAAAAATTTTCAAAAAAATTATTTCCAGTCGCCGGAGTTTGTTGAATTTCCCAGAAAACTTGTTGTTAATTGCTATATTGAAGTTGTTAATAGCATTATAAAAGTTGTTAACCGTTATATTGGAGTTGTAAAAATTTTCAACTTCAGTATAACGTTAACAATTACGTTTTTCTGAAAATTTTTACAACTCCAATATAACGGTTAACAACTTTGATATAGCAGTTAACAACAAGTTTTTAAATTCAAAAAGTGACATTTTTATAACTTCAGTAATGCCTTTAACAAACTCAAAAACCTGTTATTAACCGCTATACTGAAGTTGTTAATAGGCCTACAAAAGTTGTTAACCGTTATATTGAAGTTGTAAAAATTTTTAAAAAAATTGTTTTCGGTCACCTGAATTTGTTGTTGTTAATTGCTATATTGAAGTCGTTAATAGCAGTACAAAAGTTGTTAACCGTTATATTGAAGTTGTAAAAATTTTCAAAAAAATTGTTTCCGGTCGCCGGAGTTTATTGAATTTCCCAGAAAACCTGTTGTTAATTGCTATATTGAAGTTGTGAATGGCATTACAAAAGTTGTTAACGGTTATATTGAAGTTGTAAAAATTTTCAAAATAATTGTTTCCGGTCGCCGGAGTTTGTTGAATTTCCCAGAAAAGCTGTTGTTAATTGCTATACTGAAGTTGTTAATAGCATTACAAAAGTTGTTAACCGTTATATTGAAGTTGTAAAAATTTTCAAAAAAAAAATCCGACCGACGGAGCTCCGGTGACCAATTATCGGCTGGTCGCCGGAGCTCCGTTGACTGCCGCCGCCGGAGGTCCAGTGACCGACCGGCCAGTAGGGGCTGTGATATTTTAAAAATAATATTTAAAATGAAGGGCAATGTGGTCTTTTCCTTTCACATAATAATCCCAATTTGGTCTCATGGTACCAAAATGGGATTTGTGGAATTGGACGGACGTTTTGGGAATTATGGAGTTAAAGTTGTATTTTTCTGTCTTTTTCCCTTTATATTAAATCTACTAGATGTCCTCAGGTTCTCAGCTCCATATTTCCACAAAATCTGCAAACCTTCTGTGCCTAACTAGGCTGCTACCTAAAAAGAAAAGTGGAAGTTGACGTACTCAGGTGGCATATAACCAAATGTGCCTGCAAAATTTTCAGTGGGAAGTGATGAACTTCCCACTTCAGTGAGCTTGGTCAACCCAAAATCTGCAACCTGTAAAGATGAATATTCAAGGAATTATAATTCATCCAAAAAAATATACATGAGCTCTAAAAATATTGAATAAGAATTCAACCTTAGCCCGAAAGTTTTGGTCTATCAATATATTTTCCGACTTTATGTCACGATGAATATATACTGGCACAGTATGCTCGTGAATGTATTCAAGACCTCTGGCTGAATCCAGAGCAATTTGCACTCGCACAGACCATGGCAAGGGTTCTCTAGCTGTCAAAAGTGACTTGATCATCAATATAAAATATAAAATTTATTGCAAGCTATAAAAATATAGTCAAAGAGACTTTGTGCTAATGCAATGCACAGAAAAAACGTGTGTAGCTAAATTAATATGATAATTAGGTTGATGTACGATCACAGAAATAGACGTTGGTGGAATTCTTTTCTCACCTGAATCTCGCAGGTGTTGGCTTAAGTTTCCATTGTCAATATATTCATACACAAGGAAAAGGGAATCCTTCTTAACACAATATCCAATCAAGCGCACCTACAGAGTTTTTTAACAGGTGGAATGAACTTATGACAAAGTATTATATGATCCATACAACAATTATAAGTCATTTATGAAATAAGATGCTTGAAAAAATGACTGTGCAGATGTAAAAGCACTGGCACTACAAAATGACAAGACAAAACACAACTAATTTCTCCATGACATAGTAGCAGATAAGATTAAATGTTGTGCATAAGCATATTACAACAAATATTCTCGTAGAGCTTAATCGAAATCACAACACCAATCAAGAACAGCCCCGCATTTATTTTATATACTAATCATATGATTTATAAGTTGTTAATTCTTTTCATGTTTTCATTTATAAGATTTTCTTTTAGGGAACTATGGAAAAGTTGACATGAACAATAGGCTGTGCCGTATTGTGAATAATGTACTATGCCTCTATGTTTTTTTTGTTAATCAAACACATATTTTTTAGTCATTTACAGGTTTATAATGTAGTAAACCTCCATCCAAACAATTTAAAATTCGTTCATAAGGCAGATAATTTATTAATTAGAGGTTGATCCATACAAAAAGTTTTGCAAGAAAATAACAAAAATAGGAAAATAGAGAGCTTAGGGACAACCCGATTCACCAACTTTCCTTCTGTGTTGCGCTTTATATTTTGTGAAGCGAACAAATCGTGCAAAGATGACTCCCTTTGATACAAATTGATGCATGAGTTGAGACAACGATAAGCAGATGGAGAGAGACAAAAGAAAGAAGAGCCAAGAGCTGAAGAGAAAGAGCAAGACATATTGGATTTCCAACAGATTAATAGCCGACAATGTTAGATGTGTTGAGAAGCTTTTGAGTGAGTTGAATGACAAGACCTTGTTAGTATTTGTCCTGAATGATTTACAAATAAATAACACTACTTACATTAGAGCTGAAGAGTATTCACAATAATCTCCTTGAGAATGTGGTGAGAATGATCATTGACAATAAACTTCTAAGTAAATAAATAAAAACTTATATCAGGAAACCAACAGAGAAGAGTGATGCAAGGGGGAAATTGATTAACCTTGGAGAATAGAATTTGATGTTGTCATGCTTTAAAATGAAACTAACAAGCATGGGAATTACATCATTGACTTTATTGTGAAAAAAGAAAATTAATCATGACTAATGCCCAAATGAGAACCTTCAAATTCTGTTTTGACATATAGTTTACTACTGTAAGTTCAAAATAATGAAATCGATCTCTACATGTCGATGCCTAGACTAGTGTTGAATCCCTTCACTGAAAAAGCCATCTGCACATACCATTCAAGGGCAGTAAAAAAAAACTATCAAAATTAATACTTAGTTTAGCTTTTAAAGAAACAAACTATATACTTATACGGTCAAGAAAACTAGCCCTACATATGCTTTTGTTCAAAAGTTATCATACCAAGTTTAGGTGATGAACACAAGTTAACACTTCCAATTCAGCAAGAAACTCCCTTGATTTTTGTGGCTCCATCTTTTTTACTGCAGCTTTCTGCAAAGGAAAATCCCTTGAGTTATATATTACTGAAGCTCTTGGCTCTTGCAACGTACATTTTTATAATAGACTTATTCCAAATCCACCATATGTAATACTCTCATAGCTTGTTGAATGCTGCTATAAATCATCAACAGAGCAAGACTATAACCGTCTTATTTAAATATTTCCCACATATTCTTGGTTAAAAGAAAGATTCAGCCAAACAAAAATTTATACGCAGCAATGATAAAAATATTCTCATTAATATTAATGAAACGCAACTTTTCTTTTAAATGCATGCAATTAAATTAAATTTAGTAATACATGAAAATTACAAACCTGGCCTCTCAGCTCTGCATAGTAGATAGCCCCAAAACCACCTTGACCAATTTTATTTTCCATAACAAAGTTATTTGTGCCTTGAGCTAGTTCTTCATATGAGAACTCAACTGATTTGTCCACAGTAATACCTTTGATGCTAGTATCAGCAGGAGCAGGAGGACCATTGGAATCTGAAATTTTATACTCAGCATTACTACATTCAATCAATTACATTGTCATTTTTTATGCATTTCATCCATTTGTTTCAGTGAACTAAGCTGACAGAAAATAAGTTGAGTGAACTAAATTATTCTATTTCAGACAAATCTAAAGATGGATTGAGAAATTCCAGATGGTGACACAGCAATCAGATCTTTTGGAATGATCTACATCCACCTAGAAACTCTCAGAAATTTTTAGGTCACTGATTCAGTCTTTCACCGTTTACTTCTGCTTCAAGTATTTACCAATGGTTTTGGACAGCCCGTCCAGCTTAGACAGAAAACGGTTTCAAAGCATTTGATCTTGGCCACCATTCACTTCCTCTTACAGCAGCAGCTAAGAGGATGAACTTGAGCTGATTGAATCGATTGCCAACCAGGTTTCTCCCTCAACCAATGATCTTTCAGCCAATTGGATACCATTTCATACTAGTAATATGAACTAATTGAGCATGAGAGTTATTAAACCGATTAGCCCTTTGGAACTTGTTACATTTTACCCAATAGTTTGATAGGAAATACAATGGAAACAAAAGGAGAAGAGGTAGATATCTATGTACCCTTTCCAGGTTGAGCAGCGTATACTGAAAGCAATTTTTCCTCTTTCTCCTTCTTCTTTTGGTAATACACAACATACGGACAAACTGTCAATAACAGAATTCCAGCAATTGCTCGAGCAGATACTCCTGCAATGCCTATGCCTTTTAGCCCTGCTTATTAAGAAAAAACACTATCAGTTCAAAGTAGCATTGACCTTCCAACTTGAGCATATTCTTACCAAGCCATGCTTTAAATTAGCAAACCTTCGAGGAGAAAGAAGGACAAACCTTTTGGGCTGAAAAAAGGAAAAAAAAAAAAAAACAAAAGAGAACACACATTAGGATTACAAATTTGGAGTGACATACAAGAGCTTCCCCTGAATTTTACTAAAATTACACAGAACAATTTCCAAATATACATTTTAACCCAATTTTAAAATTTTTTACTAAAAATACCCTCCATTAACTAAATCTTATAAATATGGATTTTATCCAAATAGGCACAAATAAAAACAAGAAAGAAAAGACTTTGTTTTCACTATTTTTTAACCCCAAAAAAATGCATTTAAGTTAATGAAAGGTACTTCATTGAAACAAAAATTTGGATGAAAATACAGTGGGTCTCTTTCTTTCAGTAAACACGTGTAGATTTTGAAAATAGAGGGCAACTTCTAGCAATTTCTTCAAAAATCTTACAAGAAGAAAAAACACATGCGGTTTCATGTGCTAATCATCCGAAAATAGGGCAGTTACCTCGGGGGCAGGGGCACATAGGAACCATTTCTGTCTGAAAAATAAGAGCCAAAAAAAAGGGTAAGTAAAATGCAGAAAGATTTATAATATCCCTACTAGTAACAAATTTAAAAAAGAAAACCAAAAACATGCTGGCATAAAAGAGAAAAAAGGGAAAATGAGAAATAAAGACCCCCTAAATTACCAAAATTACAAGGAGGTTATTTGAATAAGCCAAATTGCCATGAGGGACCCGGTCTCACATTATAAATATAAAATCTTGATGAAATGTCTGAAATGCCCCTCAGTCAAATTGTGATTTGTTTTATTAAAATTGTTATTCGCTAAAGCGAACTTGTTATTTTCTTTAGTCAACTTGTCATTTAGCATATCCTCAGGCAAGTTGTGACTTGGTCTATTGAAATTGTTATTCATTAAATTGAACTTGTCATTTCCTACAATCAATTTGTCATTTGTCTGAGGGGCATTTCAAACATTTCACCAAGATTTCATATTTGCAATATGTGACCGAGTTTTCATTTGGGATTTTCCCAATTGAGGGTTTCAATTCGTAATTTCACATATTGGGGGCTTTTTTTTTGTCATTTTCCCAAGAAAAAACTCAAGATTTTACTATTAGTAACCATAAACCTCAATGCTTTTCTTTCACTGTGAGCATTTTTAGACGATATATTATCAGAGATCATTAATGGATTTTGGTTATCTATGTCACATGATCCACGTTAGTTGACTGTGAAATCAGAATCACTAATGTCAATTATTAGAGTTAATTTCGTTCAAAATCCATAGTGTGGGAGACATTCTCACAGAGACAAAGATTGGATCGGAGGCCATGCTGCCGTAAGAAATACGGTAAATCAGTTTTACAAGAGAAAAGCAATGATTCAGACCCATTCGTAAATTCTATAGGATTCGAAGTCGGAGTCAAAGACAAATTACCAGAACTGAATACCCTTTAATAAGCATATAATGCATTTTTTTTACCGAAGATGTTAAGTCCAAAAAGAGGATCCAAACATGAGAAGGAATTTATTATACTAGCCAAGAAGTGTTTGACTATCATTTATTGATATATGCTAACAAATAAAGTTAGGTGAACTCTAAAATTAAGATCTTATTCAATCATAAGTTCGAATTAAGATCACGTGATATCAAATAAATTGGTGTAACTTTCCCGGGGATATACACCACACCACTCCCTCTGCTAAAATTAACACCAGGATTATACTTCTGCAGCAACGATCGATCAAGATTCGTCTGGTTCGCAATTGAATCCAAAGAATCCTCAGCTCTAAGCAGGTACGTGATGAACAACCCATAATCTCTCGAAACGTGGCTATCCCCCCACGAACAGTTCACCGTCACATTCAATGTTCCAGAATTAGGAAAATTGTTCGGCGGATAGCCATTGTGGCTCTGCAACCACGAAGCAATGGTTAGATTGGAATAGCTCTGATTCGCAACCTTCATATATGTGTCCCCTGTTTGAATCGGGTACTTGAATACGTAACCTAGATATTCACCACCGATGCAATCGCAAGGGAACGGTACGTTCACTCGAGTGGTAGTTTGGACATAGTCTGGGGTAGACAGTTGGCCTTTGTTATAGCTGACGATATCTTCAGGATTTTGAAGAATTGGGGATTGCATAATCTGCGAAACCG
The DNA here is from genome assembly GCF_004799145.2 of Neltuma alba. Taxonomy (NCBI): domain Eukaryota; kingdom Viridiplantae; phylum Streptophyta; class Magnoliopsida; order Fabales; family Fabaceae; genus Neltuma; species Neltuma alba. The sequence continues at coordinate 144,912 of NW_021636075.1, read as the reverse complement.
TCGTGAGATTGAAAAAACCAACCCAAACATAGTAGGAGGCAAGAGCCAGGTTGCATCCTTTCTGACACTTTGATTCCACATTGAAACAGATAGATAATAACAATAAGAAGAGAAGTGGAAACCCCAATCTGGGTTCCATTTGTATATGGGGCTGCTGAAAAAAAAAAAGAAGAAGAAGGAAGAATTACAATTAGATCCCACTCAAGAAAATTAAATGCAAAAAGGTCCCTTGAAATCATGAAATTATTCTGAAGTCCCAATAGACCTTTTTGCAATAAATTTTATTTATTTAATTACCAAATTACCCTTCTTTTTTTTTTAAACTTTGTATTGACAATTGAAAGAGCAGTGGTTGACAATTCAAAGTGCAAGGATTGACAATTATTGCGACTGGTTTGACAACACATTTTCTCAGCATATCACATCATAAGTTGTCAAACCAACCGCGATAGTTGTCAATCCTTGTATCCTGAGTTGTCAACTACTGCTCTTTCAGTTGTCAATGCAAACTTAAAAAAAAAAAAAGAAGGGTAATTTGGTAAGTAAACAAATAAAATTTAATGCAAAAAAAATTTTGAGACTTTAAAATAATTTCATGATTTCAAAGGACCTTTTTGTATTTAATTCTCTTGAGTGGGACCTAATTACCATTTTCCCAAAAAAAAAAAGTAGAAAGGAAAAAAAATCCCAAATGGAAGTATGAGCGTGGTAAATGAAAGAGCAGAGAAAACAGAGAGAAAGAAGCTTTGAAACTTGGGAATGATAGTGCGACAACTGTATCGATGTGCGAACGAGCGAATGTTGATCATTGAAGATAAGGGAAGTCAAGTGACTAGTAATACTTTCCCGCCTTTTTCCGTGGAGTGATCACTGAAATGGAGATTGGAGTCAATACTGGGACGCAATTTTCCGATCAGAGTTTAGACTTGAATCAGTATAGCCCGCAAAAGAAGTTCATGACTGGACCCATTTTCCTAGCAGGTTGTCGCAGGCAAGAATCTTTCTGGGAAAAATGGACGTTGGAAATTCAATTGAATTTAGATATTGTGCTAAGGACTCGAAGTAGGATGTAATTTAGATTTAATATTTTAAAAACACAATCATCTATTTTGTACTCCTCCGGTCCTAATTATAAGACCCAATTGACTTATTTGAGGAGATTAAGGAAGTGAGTTAAGTTAGTTATTTATAATAAATAAGTATTGTCATTCCTAAAATATCCTTGCTAATTAAGTATATTGGCTAAAACTATCATTATTAGAAGGATTATCTTGGAAAAAAATGTATAAATATAAGAGACAAAATGGATTGGGTCTTATAATTAGGACCAAATAAAAAGTCAAATTGGGTCTTATAATAAGGACCGGAGGAGTATTTAATGATAAGGATGGGATTTCGAGAACAAAACAAGACACGGATTCTGAGGGAATTGGAATCGAAATATGTCCACCCCATCAATACACTTATGTAAAAATCTTAGTGGTAGACAATTTTTAAATACTTTAATAAATTCTCTTTAATTAAAAAGCATGCATGGACCTAACAATCTTCGAATTCTAACTCAAATATGGTGGGCTAAAAATCTGAAATGGCAAAGTGTGGATATAAACTGAAGTCGTATAAGGAAAGATTTTACCGAACACAATAAAAAAATGCGTTAGGATACCAAATATTCCTCTTATCTCAAATATAAGATCCATTTTGTAATATAATTTACACTACAAAATAAGTCTTATATTTAGGACTAAAAAAAATACTAAAAAACATAGGAATATGAAAAAGGAGAAATATATGTATGACTTAAGACGTGAATATAACTTGAGGTTTGACTAAAACCCAAAATAGTAGTTTTTTTGTCGTTGTTTAATATAAAATCTAGTTAGTTAATTTGAAAATATTAAAATATTAATTAAATTATTTTAAAATATTTGCATTTATTATTTTTATTTAAATTAATCTTTTGTATTTATAAATTAATATATAATATAATAATTTATATTTTTAAAAAATTATGTAACATATGCTATAATTAAATAATGGAGTAATTTTTTTAGTTTTTTAAAATTAATACTAGAGAGGTAGCAGTAATATTGTGCCCACTTTTTCTACCTGTTGACAAAATTGTCTCCCACGTTGGAAAATATTCTACGAGTCTGTTATTAGTCAATTAATTTAACGTCCATGACCATAATTACAAAAGGTAATTTAGGCCTCCAGAAATGGAAATTAAAGTCCATAATGGGACTCAATTTTCCAATCAGAGTCAGACTTGAATTAGGATGGCCCGCAGAAGAAGTTCATGACTGGACCCGTTTCCTAGTGCGTTGTCGCGGGCAAGAATCTTTCTGGGAAAGATGGACGTTGGAAATTCAACCGTAGAGCCAGGGATAACAAGAATATAAAAGTTTTATATTTACAATCGGAAGAGTATCTCTGTTGGAATATGAAAATATCATTAAAAAACCCGTCAAAATAAAAATATATATATGAGGATTTGTTTGCAAAAATTAACGTCAAAACCCATACTGTTATAGTCAGGATTTATACTAATATTATCATGAGTTTTTATTTATGGTTTTTTTTTTATTTTGGTGGTTTTTTGTTGTTGTGATTTTTCCAATGATCTTCGTCTCCCCTTAGACAATCAAATGACGTTTCAATGGAAAAGGACACCAAACATAGTGGGACAGGCAAGGAGAATCCCCTCTCTACTTTGCTTCTCAAAATCTCACCTCCGCTTATGAAAAAATACTACTTTTGTCACTTAACTTGTTTGATTTTTAGTTTGGTTTTAAATATAAAACTCTAATTTATTATGTCTTTTATATTTTTTTTTCAAAATAATCTTTGTAGTAGTTGCACATATTAAATGTTTCATCAAATAGTAATTCTAGCTAAATATATGATTAACATGGATATTCTAAGAAAGATAATACCTATTTATAACAAATAAATAACTTAACTAATTTCTTTAAAATATTAAGAACCGAAAATAGTATATAATTTAGATTTAATATTTTAAAAACTATTATTATCATGGGACATAAATATGAGCGAAAAGATGGGTATTCATTTGTTTAAAATATTAAATCCCAATCATATATTTTGTATTTAATGATAAGGATGGGATTCTGAGAACAAAACCAGACAAGGATTCTGAGAGAATTGGAATCTAAACATGTCCACCCCATCAATACAATTATCACTTATTTAAAAATCTTAGTGGTAGACAATTTTTAAATACTTTTAATTCTCTTTAATTAAAAAGCATGCATGGACCTAACAAGCTTCCAATTCTAACTCACATAATTTTTTTTTAATCACGAAAATATAGTGGGCTAAAAATTTGAAATGGCAAAGTGTGGATATAAACTAAAGTAGTATAAAGAAAGATTTTACCGAACACAATAAAAAAAAATGTTAGGATACCAAATACTAAAAAACATAAGAACATGGAAAAGAAAGAAATATATGTAGGACTTAAGACATGAATATAACTTGAGGTTTGACTAAAACCCAAAATAGTAGTTTTTTGTCGTTGTTTAATATAAAATCTAGTTAGTTAATTTAAAAATATTAAAATAATAATTAAATTATTTTAAAATATTTATATTTGTCATTTTTATTTGAATTAATTTGTCTCATTTATAAATTAATATATAATATAATAATTCATATTTTAAAAAGATTATGTAACATATATTATAATTAAGTAATGTAGTAATTTTTTTTAGTTTTTCTAAATTAATACTAGAGAGGTAGCAGTAATATTGCGCCCACTTTTTCTACCATGTTGACAAATTGTCTCCCAGGTTGGAAGATATTCTACAGTCCCACTTCGCCAGTGTTCTATGTTATTAGTCAATTAATTTAACGTCCATGACCATAATTGCGAAAGGAAATTTAGGCCCCCAGAAATGGAAATTGTAGTCAATATTGGGACACAAGTTTCCAACCAGAGTCAGACTTGAATTTAGGGGTGTTCAAGGCCGGCCCGTCCCAGTCAGCCCGTTCCAGTCCCGGCCTTATTGGGACGAGACAGATCCGTCCCAAAATTTTTCGGGACGGGACACGGGACGAGATCGTCCCGTGCCGGTTCCTTTTTTAAAAAAATTTTATCCTATTTATATAATATTATTTTTTTATATTTTTTAAAGATTTGAGACTATTATATGGAACTATAGATATATTTATTTAGAGTTTTTATATTTGTTGATGATTTGAGATTATTGATGATTAAAATCTTTAACAAGTTTTTATTATGTTAAAAGCTTTTGTTTAAAGTTTTTAATGACTATTATATGTAATATTTTGGGCTTTTGTTGAAAAGTGTCCAAACAAATAAAAAAGAAAATAAAAAGACATTTTTATAAGGCCTAAGCCCAAAAACTATAATCAAAAAAATAGATTTTATTAAAAAAAATTTAAAAATTAAAAAAAAATATTGAGACGTCCCAGATTGGTCCCGTCCTGATCGGGACCAAGACAACACCAAGACGGGCCTGGACATGGGACAGATTTTCTGTCCCATTACTATTTATCAGGACGGGCCTGTCCCGGTTCCAATCCGTCCCGTGAACAGCCCTACTTGACTTAGGATAGCCCGCAAAAGAAGCTCATGACAGGACCTGTTTCCTAGTGGGTTATCGCGGGCAAGAATCTTTCTGGGAAAGAAGGACGGTGGAAATTCAACTGAAGAGCCGGGGATGGCAAAATGTCTCTGTTGGGAATACGAAAAAATCGTAAAAAAAGACCATAAAAAAATTATATACTTTTTCGGTCCTTAATATATGACCTAATTGTTAAGTTAATTTTTGTCTTAAATATAATATCTATTTCTCATATTATCAATTTTTTCTAAATTACTCTTATAAATACTCCTTCAACCATAATCAAGCAGAAGAGGGAGGGGAATATTAAAACAAATGATTATAATCTTTAGGAAAAACATGTTATATTTTTTATAATTTTTTTTTAATTTTGTTAGGCTTTTTTATTTTTTATTTTTTCAATAATCTTCGTCTCTCTATAGACAATCGAATAACGTTTCAATGGAATAGGACACCAAACTTGGTGGGACAGGGATGGAGAATCCACTGTCTACTTTGCTTCTCAAAATCTCGCCTCCACATATGAAAAAATATTAACCCCGGTACTTATTTTGTTTTACTTTTAATTTGGTTTTAAATATAAAATCCTAATTTACTATATCTTTTATATTTATTTATTTTTAAAATAGTCTTCTTAATAGTCACACATATTAAATATTTTATCATAGTAATTCTAACTAAATACATGATTAACATAGGTAGTCTAAGAAAGATAAAATCTATTTATAACAAATAACTAACTTAACTAATTTCTTTAATCTCTTCAAATTAGTCAATTAGATCTTATATTAAGGACTGAAAATATTATATAATTTAGATTTAATATTTTAAAAACTATTATTATCATGGTACATAAATATGAGTGAAAAGATGGGTATTCATTTTTTTAAAATATTAAATCCCAACCATTTATTTTGTATTTAATGATAAGGATGGGATTTTGAGAACAAAACGAGATAGGGATTCTGGGAGAACTGGAATCGAAAATCGAAATATGTCCGCCCCATCAATACAATTATCACTTATGTAAAAATCTTAGTGGTAGACAATTTTTAAAAATTTGAAATGGCGAAGTGTGGATATAAACTAAAATCGTATGAGGAAAGATAACAAAATATGTGAGATATCAAATACTTAAAAACATAAGAATATGGAAAAGAAAGAAATATATGCAGGACTTAAGACGTGAATAAAACTTTAGGTCTAACTAAAACCCAAAAAGTAGTTCTACATCCGCTTGTTTAATAAAATCTAGTTAATTTAAAAATATTAAGAAAGTTATCAAATTATTTTATAATATTTATATTTATCATTTTTATTCAAATTAATTGGCCTTATTTATAGATTAATATATAATCTAATGATTTATATTTAAAAAAAATTATGTAACATGTAATATAATTAAATAATATAATAATTTTCTTAATCTTTCTAAATTAATAACACAGAGGTGGCAGTAATATTGTGCCCACTTTTTCTACCATGTTGGCAAATTTTCTCCCACGTTAGAAAATATTCTACGAGTCCCACTTGGTCATTGTCCTATGTTATTAGTCAATTAATTTAAGGAAAAATTTTGATCAAGGACCGCTGTTGAGAATTTATTTCAAACAACCCCAAAACATTATGAAATGTCACTGCAGGACTAAAGGACCAAACTGAAATTAAAATTAAGAATAAGATTACAATAATACCCTTCATTTTTATTTTTTTAAAAAATAAATATTACTGGTCGCCGGAGTTCTGAGGAGGTCCGGCCACTGATCACCGCCGCTGGAGGTTGGGGCTTTGGTAGCCTCTATTGTAGCTCCGGTGGCTGGAAGATTTATTTTAAAATAAGGTGACTAAGGGAAGGTCTGATGCAAATAAAAATATATATATATATATATAACAAAACAAACGCAAGTGTTCAAGTGTAAGTGAACAAATAAAATTCAAGAATTTACAAGTGAAATTCAACAAGTTACAACAAAAATTTGGCAATTTACAAATAACATAATGAAATTTACAACCCTAAATGCAAGTGTTTAAGTGTAAATGAGCAAGTAAAATTTAAAGATTTACAACAAAAGTTTGTGGATTTACAATCCAAATTTGACAATTCACAAAAAACAAAAGGGAACTGACAACCCAAAATGTAAATGTTTGAGTGTGAATGAACAAGTTAAATTTAGCAATTTATAATAACAATTAAGATATTTACAACCCAAATTCAACTATTTATAAGAAACATGAATACTTGCATTTGAAGTTGTAAATTCTCTTATTAGTTTTGTAATGTTTATGTTTCTTATGAATAACTGAATTTAGATTGTAAATAGCTGAATTTTACTTGTTCATTTACACTCAAACATTTACATTTTGGGTTGTAAATTTTTTTTGTGTTTCTTGTGAATAACCGAATTTTGTAGTGTAATTTACATTATAAAATGGGTCTTATATTTAGAACCGAAAGAGTACTTTAGATGTTACCTTTGATCCAATTTTTGAGCTGAAGGCCCACTTTAACTTGAACCAGCCTAATATTATCTTAGAGTCTGTTTGGAATCACATTCATAAGTACTTATAAATATATTTTACGTAAATCAAGACAAAATTCTTTCTACATATTTTTCTAATTTGGTAAATCATAATTAAGATACTGCTTATAAAACATTCTAAACGAGTTTTTAAACTACTTTCTCACATGCATTAGAACTATTTTTTAAATGAGAACTTCTTACAATCAATATAAGTATTTTGAGAAAAAATTATAAATTTAAAAAATAAAGTATATTAGAGTATTATATTTAAAACCAAATCCAACCATTCAACTAGCTCTCATATTAAGCATCACAGGTTGTATTTGATATATTCTAAATGTTTTTAAGTTTTCCATTTCTAGGGCAAAATGAACGGACGGACGAATGATTCAACATGATATTGTTTTTACATACATTGTACAAAAAAAATTAAAAGAATAAATTAATACACTATTAATAAATTGTACTCCCCTTGGTCTATAATATAAGTTGTTTATAGGAGAATAATTTTGTCCAAATATAAGTGACTTGGGAGTATTTAATACTTATTTGTTAATTTTGTCATTGCAATTAATACTTAAATGTAATTCTTTGTATTTTTCTCTTTCCTTTACAACCTAATTTAATATGGTTAAAGTTACAAAAAATTTAAATTTGGAACAAATTTACTAAGTCAACTACACATTCCTTAGTCTTATTTATAACATAAAAAGAGATTTTTTTTGGGAAAATGACAATAAAATACCTTCTGAATTTCAAAATGACAAATAAGGCATCTGAATAAACAAAATAATAAAGAACTCATCAGGTATTAATCTAGAATTTTGATTTTTGGCCTCAAAACATGTTGCAAAACCCATTGGCAAAGTAGTAACTCTCACTACGAAAGTTGTAAATCTCACTCTGTATTTTGTAAAATTCAGCATGGAATTGTATTGTTTTTTACAGAAAAGTTACCCACCCCTCAAAACAGGTTGCAAACCCATTGACCAAGTAGTAAATCTCACTATGAAAGTTGTAAATACCACTATGTGTTTGTAAAATTCAGCGTGGAATTATATTTTTTTCACAGAAAACTTACCCAACCCTTCAAAATAGGTTGCAAAACCCATTGACGAAGTAATAACTCTCACTATGAACATTGTAAATCCCATTGTATTTTGTAAAATTCAAAATCAAAATTTCATATTAGTACCTGATGCCTTCTTTGTCATTTTGTTTATTCGGATGCCTTATTTGTCATTTTGAAATTCAGAAGGTATTTTATTATTATTTTTTTAATATTTTTTATGGTTCTATTTATAAATCACTTCATTAAATTTTTAACATAAATATACTTATTCTTTATTTATTATAGTATATATAGTTTTTTAAAAGATATATATTAAATAAAGATAAAGTTAAAAAATTATTATATTTTAATTAAAAATTAATGCAATTTAAGATTTTTTTAATATGTATAAAAAGATACTGTAAATACTTTATAAAAAGAAATAAACAAGAGCGGGGGAGTTTTTTTTTTTCATTTTTTTTTTGGCCATCGAGTTAACTACACATGTTTGAGATGATGTGTGTGTATGCATGTATGCATATGTATGAATGGGTATATTGATGATCATTTCATGAAAGTTGGCGGGGCTCTACCGTTGATTTCGCTTGTTGGCAAGACAGAGTCATTTTAGTCATGCTTTTGAATTGGTCAAAGTCAACGATAGAACCAGCACAGTGCATGGGAAGCCCCTGAAGACAGGTCAAGCTGTTCATAAATGCCGAGGACACTTTTGCCCCCTAAAAATTCATACCCCTCCGAACAATTAATATTCACCCAACTGGCTGTTGACGTGCCCTACACCCTCCCATTTACCTATAATAAACTGTCTTTCATCAACAAAATGCCCTAAACTGACAAATTTTTAATTTTATGGTTATTAAAGTTTTTTCATATTTACAAATTATTCTCATGTCTTCTTTATTTTTCTATTTTTAATAAGAATTAAATAAAAATAAAATTAAAAATAAGTATTAAATATATTACAAGTAACTTATATTTACAATTGAAATTTTATCTCATGAGTCACTTACATTTAAGACCAAAATAATACTATGTATCTGTATCCACACGAAAAATCCATATATATATATTTATTTATTTTTCCACATAAATTATAAGTTTGAGCATAAAGGAATTAGCAAAATATATATATCACTGTGATTCCAAATGTAAGTCACCTGTAGAGAAAAAATTTAGTTATAAATTTAAATTATTTGTAGTGTATTTAATGCTTGCTTTCCAATTTTACCTTATTTAATTCTTATTGAAAAGAGAAATAAAAAAAAGATGTGAAAATAATTTGTAAATGTAGAGAGAAAGAGAGATAAAAAAAACTTTAATAACGATCAAATTGAAAAATTTTGTCAATTTAATGCATTTCTTGACATGTAAAAATGTGTTGTAACTTATAAGTGACTTATAATAAGGACTGAGGTGGTACTTCTTTCTATCCTTTTTATAAAATTCAAAATTTTGAATTTATATCATATTCTCAATGGAGATAGTAGAGGAGTTTCCCTCCCCAAGGAAATTGTGGTCTGGTAAATTTATATGCGCTTTTGTTGTCCTGACTTTTATTGCCACAAGAATAAAAAAGGGTCAGGGATCGAGTTATTAATCATGAATGTGTAAATGAAATGTATGTCTATATTAATAGTAGCTCATTTTGATTCCCTGTATAATATCACATTCAATCCTTAATATAAGAGCTAGTTGACTAATTTGAGTAGATTAAAAAAATTTGTTAAGCTAGTTATTTGTAACAAAAATATACTCCTTCAGTCCTTAATATATGACCTAATTCTAAAGTTGGTTTTGGTCCTAAATATAAGACCCATTGATTTTGGTCCTAAATATAAGACCCATTTCTCATATTTATCAATTTTCTCTAAATTACCCCTATGGATACTCCCTCAACCATAATCAAGTAGAAGAGGGAGAGGAGGTATTAAGAAAGATGATTATGGTGTTTTAGGAAAAATGTTTCACTTTTCTTATAATTAACTAACTTACCTAACTTTTTTAATTTAATCAAATTAGTTAAATGGGTCTTATATTAAGGATCGGAGGAGTATGTTGTTTTTCTTCAAATACTCTTACTAATCATGTGCATTAACTAGAACTATTATTTGATAGAATACTTAATATGTACAACTATTACAAGGACTAATTTAAAAATAAATAAATAAATATGAGAGATATATCTATGACCAAATTAAAAGTTAATATATGCAACTATTACAATGACTATTTTAAAAAAAATAAATGTGACATTAAACTAACTGTTATATTAAGGATTGAAGCTAGTATAATGATCATCCCATTCATTATTTAGGTGGCCGATCCTTCATTTTGATGCTACTTCTTGCCCATTTTTCATACCACTAAATATAATCACATAAATTAATTAGTTCAATATGTTCAAGCAATTCTTTAAAATATTCATACAAATTAACATTGCTAATATTATTGTTACTGCTATTCCTACTCCTACTACTATTATGTTGTCGTTGCTTGCTGCTGCCACACACATAATTCTGAATTATACATTTATGCCCCTTAATTAAAATTTATTTTTATATTATATAATCCTCTTAAACTTTAAATTATATGTAGATAAACTCCTTAAATTTAAAATTATTTCCAGATTAAATAATAAACAAAACGTAACTAGAAAGTAAATGAGTTACCTATACAGGTTATGTAGGTTTCTTGTAAACTTTTAAAGGTTGGGACTTGGAAAAGTTATTTACATATGATACAAAATTTAGATGATTTTTATTTAAAGGTTAATATAATTTTTGGTCCTTTAAATTTGAATTTATTTTGATTTTAGTCATTTAAATTTCAAATACATGGTTTTAGTTTCTAGGATTTAGTCTATCTTAAAATATTAGTCTCTAGAGACATAATGATATAAAAACCTACTAAAGTATTATAAACAGCATTAGAGTAGTTATATAACTCACTAAATAACACCTAACTATAGATTTTGTGTGACTAATAAAAGATAAAAAAAAAAGAAGAGAACAAGTCATCAAAACAAAGTTGTTTAGCCCCATTTTTTTATCCCCACTGTTCGTTTGAGGAATTGTTCATTACACTGCATTTTGAAAACCCATCTCTCTTTATATAATCGTAATTTGCATTGCATTTTGAGGAACTTTCTTTTTATTATCCGCAAAAAATCTAGTAATGTGCTATCAAGTGAGTCCACACCATCATTTTAACACCGTTTATGATGATTCAGCAAATTTTAATATTGTTACACCTCCAAAGTATAACGTTTTAAGACAAACTAATTTTCACTAAAAATCATGAGTTTAAAATTTAAGGAATCAAAACCAAAATATGTCTGAATTTATATTAACTCTTTATTCCCAAGAAACAAGACACTTGAAATATTAATACTACCTCTGATCCTAATTATAAACGAGGTTTTATAATTAGGATATTATACTACCGTATTCCAACAACTGTTCATAACATTAAATGATGTTGCCTATGGCCTTACTGTTCCTCTTGGGCAGTTGCCAGCAAAAGTCCTTTAGTTGCGTGTTTCCCGCGGTGCCTTCAAGAGAGGGACCCTTATGTGACTCGCTCTATAAATAAAAGCATAATTTGTTAGCTAGCTACCAAACACATCTTTCACTCGTTGCCTTCCAAGTTTCAACTTTTGTTATGGCCTTTTCAATTCTACTCTGTTTCGTTTTTCTTCTCCCTTCCCTTTCTTCTTCCTCTGATCCATTGTGTAATCATCTTGATCACTCTGCACTTCTCCAATTCAAGGATCAATTCACAGCCTCATTTTTGTCAAAAACAAGATCGTGGGGGAATAGTTCAAATTGCTGCTTGTGGGATGGGGTCACATGTGACCCTGTGTCTGGTCAAGTGATTGGCCTTGATCTTAGTTCAGGTTTTCTTCAAGGTCAACTCACTTCAAATAGCACACTCTTTCAACTTGTTCATCTTCAGACACTCAACTTGGCTTACAATGATTTTGAAGGGTCTTTGGTACCATCTCAATTCGGTGACCTTCCTAATCTCACTCATCTAAATTTGAGCTCTTCTTTTTCCAATGGTGAAATTCCTCCCAGAATCACACAATTGTCTAAATTAGTCTCTCTTGATTTGTCTGTTACTTGGGGGAATTTGAGACTTGAACAATCCACATGGGAACAACTCATTTTAAACATGACTGATTTAAGAGAACTTGTCTTAGATTATGTGAACATGTCTTCTGTTATGCCAAGCTCCTTCTATTTGTTTGTGAATTCATCATCCCCTTTGGTTTCCCTTAGACTTAAAGATACTAAGTTGCAGGGAAACATCACAAGTGACATTTTTCGTTTACAAAATCTTCAATGGCTGGATTTGTCACTGAATAAAAATCTTAAAGGTCAACTTCCAAGGTCCAATTGGAGCTCGCCTCTCTCATCTCTGGATCTTAGCCTCACATCTTTCTCAGGAGGAATATTTGATTCCATAGGTGATTTGAGGCATCTTAATAATTTGAATCTGGAAAGTTGTGGACTTGAAGGACCAATTCCTCTGGGTTTCAGGAATCTCACTCATCTAACTCATTTGAACCTTGGCTCAAACAAATTGAGTGGTGAGATTCAATTCCTTTCAAACCTAAAGCTTCTCTCTTCCTTAATCCTTAGTAATAATGATTTTAGTGGACAAATCCCATCATCACTTTCAAGTCTGAAACATCTCATTGTCATAGATTTTTCAGAAAATAATTTTAATGGTGGAATCACAAGTGTGTTTGGAGAGCTTAGCAACCTGGAGAGTTTATCAATTTCTAGAAACAACATAAGAGGACAGCTTCCATCTTTGTCTAATCTATCTCAACTCTCTTCTTTTGATTGTAGCTTTAACAAATTAGTTGGTCCAATTCCAAATGAAATTTGCAAACTGTCTAAGTTGGTTGAGTTAGAATTGTCTCATAACTTGTTCAGTGGAACAATTCCTTCTGGGTGTTATTCTTCACCATCTTTGAAAAGTTTGCATCTTAATGACAACCATCTTACTGGGTCCATTAGCCAATTTTCAAGTTACTCATTGATGGAGTTTGATCTTTCCAACAACAGGTTAGAAGGAAATTTTCCAGAGTCAATTTTTGGACTCACAAGTCTTTCTTTCTTGAGTCTATCCTCAAATAATTTGAGTGGACTGGTTGATTTTGCCCAATTTTCAAAGCTCCAAAATCTAGGGACCCTTGATCTTTCAAACAATAAATTTCTTTCATTGATGAGTGGCTTTAACGAAAATGTTGATCTACCATTGACATATCTTCAAACTTTAAATTTATCTTATTTGAGCTTCCATATTTGATGATTTTATCTCTTTCAAACAACAAGATTCAAGGGACAATTCCCAAATGGTTCAATGATGTGGGGAGTGGTTCTTTGGTTTATTTGGATCTCTCTCACAATCTTTTGACTTCAGTTGAGCATCTTTCAATGAGAAATATCCAAATTCTTGATCTTGGTTTCAACAAGTTACAAGGAAATCTACCAATTCCACCATTGGGTATTATCTCCTTTTCAGTTTCCAACAACAAAATAAGTGGGCAAATTTCATCATTGATTTGCAATGCAAGCTCACTTATGATACTCAACTTGTCTCACAACAATTTGCCAGGCCCTATTCCACAGTGCCTTGTGGCCGTCCTATCCATTTCTGATCTAGACTTGCGGAACAATGGCCTTACCGGAACTATTCCTAACAATTTTTCAAAGGACAGTGTGCTGCAATCTTTGAATCTCAATAACAACAAACTTGAGGGACCATTCCCTAGATCCTTGGCTTATTGTGATCAACTTCAAATTTTGGATGTGGGAGAGAACCAGATTGAGGACACGTTTCCCAATTGGCTTGAAGCTCTACCAGAGTTACAGGTACTTGTTTTGAGAGATAATAAGCTGCATGGAACTATTACTAGTTCCAACGCCAAGCATCCCTTTTGGAAGTTAAGGATTTTTGACATTTCCAGCAACCATTTCAGTGGGTCTTTGCCAGCAACATACATCAAAGAATTTAAAGGAATGGTGAAGGTAGACAGTGTTGAAACAACATCTCTGTACATGGAAAGTAGAAATGATCTCTTATATCAGTATTCAGTGAAGATCAATATGAAAGGTAATGCCATGGAGCTTGAAAAGATCTTGAAAATATTAACTACTCTTGACTTGTCAAGTAATAAATTTGATGGAGAGATTCCAAAAGTGATTGGAGAGTTATATTCACTGAAAGGACTGAATTTCTCCCACAATGGAATCACAGGTTCTATTCCTCAATCAATGGGGAATTTGACAAATGTTGAATGGTTAGATTTATCATGGAACAAGCTTGTAGGTGAGATTCCTCCAACATTGACGAATCTCAACTTTTTGGCTATTTTGAACCTTTCATGGAACCAGCTTGAGGGAATCATACCAAGAGGTAAGCAATTTGACACATTCTTAGAAGATTCATATGAAGGAAATTCAAGATTGTGTGGAGTTCCATTGACAAAAAGTTGCAGCAAGGATGAAGGAAAACTACCACAGCCATCTTCATCAACATTCTTTGAGTTTGGTTGGAAACCAGTAGCCATTGGATATGGATGTGGGATGATATTTGGAATTTTCATGGGATATCTTGTATTCTTAATTGGAAAACCTCAGTGGCTGGTCAGAACTTTTGGAGGTCAAATTAAGAAACAAAGAAAAAAGGCCAGAAACAGAGTTTGTGCAAATCGAGGAAGAACGAATTAGCTGAAGAATTTGGTTTTGTATGATATTATAATTTCTGTGCATTTGTCAAATTTTTTTCCCTTTTTTGCCCTTTTGTTTGGCATATTGTATCATATTCCTCGAGTATTTCAGCAATAATATGAGTGTAATATTTTCTTTTTTCTAATTTGATGTGCTCTTATTCTGTTTGAGTAATTAAATTTTTAGTGATTTGCCATCATCATGTATATTGTATCAATTGTGATTCATTTTCATCATGTCCTTTTCCCTTCTTTTCTTTTGAAAATTCTAACACATGAAAAGAAAAAAAATTCACCCATTCTTTATGAAATTAAATTTAAAATTTATTCACAAGAGTGTTTTTTTTTTTGTGTGTAATAATTTAATAACGAGTTGTCTTAGTAGAAGCGTCACCCGTCACGCTTAAATGAGGTCATGTGTTTGAACTTAGCATTAACATGCTTATATTTATACACACATGTTTAATTGTATAAAATTAAAAAGATAGGTTAATATGGTTGATATACTTTTGATGTTTAGTCATTTTAGTCCTTTTTCTTAAAAAAATAATTTTTATAACCCTTCAAATTAGATATCAATACCTTTTGGTCCTTGAGCTTAACCTCCCTCTATGTAGAGAGAATAGGATCATACGATGCAATCATTTAGGACTTATTTAGTACTATCTCCAGTCCTAATTATAAGAGCTAGTTGACTAATTTGAGGAGATTAAGGAAATAAGTTTAAGTTAGTTATTTGTAATGAATATGTGTTGTTTTTCTTAAAATATTCTTGTAATCAAGTGTATTAGCTAGAACTATCATTATTAGAAAGACTTTTTTAGGGAAAAAATGTATAAATATGAGAGAGAAAGTAGATTGGAGTCTTATATTTAGGACTAAAATAAAAGTCAAATGAAATCTTATATTAAGGATGTATAATGGAATTTTTTTTGGGGTGGGGGGGGGAAGGAATAAGAACATGAATGGAAATCAGAATTGGAATAGAATCTACATAATCCCAAAAAATAGGATGCAGAGCTGAATCAAACGCATCATGCAATTCTAGAGTGCCATGGTAGATTCAAGTAATTAGGAGAGGCTGCCACATATACGCATATAAAGCTTTTTAAGTTTTTTTTTTTTTTGAATTACTACAACACAGAAGTTCAATCCCTAATTTCACTTCTTCAATTTTTCAAATTCAAAATCCCATTGCCTTATCATCACTCATAATATTAACTAATATAAACTTCCTTCCAAGTCACAAGCACTTACATCACCAAGATACATCCTTATCTGTGATAGGCTTTGTTCGCATTTTTTTTTCCAAAGAGAAAGGAATCTATACACCCATGATACACAACCCATAATTGAACAACACGGGTTACATAATTCACAACCTCCTAGAGAGGGGTGGGGTGTCACGTGAGCTATAAATTCTTCGCGATAAACTTCGTTTACTAACATGACTTATGCAACTCAACACCAAACAAAGTGTGTATATAAATATGCACACACACACATGAATATACACATGGCATTTATTCTATTGCTTACAGTGCAGATTAAAAAGAAATGCATTTAGCATATTATAAATGTAATAGCATGTATGTTAGTAGCCCTCAGTACATGAGAACCAGTTTCAGTACTTATTAAGTTATTGTAATTATGAACACCATGGTACTTATTTAAATAAAGTTTTAATGATCTAAATTTAAACTTTTTAACCGATAATTTTGTAATAAAAATAAAAGCATTTTTTACAAAACTTACAATTAAGATATTACATTTATTTTGGATTATGTATTTCGGGAAAAAGATAAAAAAATGAAACTTGAATTTCATAATACCCAAATGGTCTGCTGAATTTGAGAAATCGTAATTTGGTCTAAAGAGACAAAATTCAGATTATCATGTTAAAAGAAAAGACCAAATTGCCCTTCATTTTATTTATTGTTTTTAAAATACCAAAGCCCCCGCTAGCCGGTTGGTCGGTCGCCAGAGCTCTGGACCGGCCGACAATTGGTCACTAGAGCTCTGATGGTCGGAAACATTTTTTTTGAAAATTTTTACAACTTTAGTATAACGGTTAACAACTTTTGTAAGGTTATTAACAACATCAGTATAGCAGTTAACAACAGGTTTTCTGGGAAATTCAACAAGCTCCGGCAGCCTAAAACAACTTTTTTGAAAATTTTTACAACTTTAGTATAACGATTAATAACTTTTGTAACGCTATTAACAACATCAGTATGGCAATTAACAACAGGTTTTCTGAGAAATTCAATAAGATCCGCCGGCCGGAAATAATTTTTTTTGAAAATTTTTACAATTTCAGTATAACGGTTAACAACTTTTGTAAGGTTATTAACAACTTCAGTATATAAGTTAACAACAGCTTTTCTAGGAAATTCAACAAGCTCTGGGTGCCTGAAACAATTTTTTTAAAAATTTTTACAACTTCAGTATAATAGTTAACAACTTTTGTAACGCTATTAATAACTTCAGTATAGCAGTTAACAACAGGTTTTCTAGGAAATTCAACAATCTCGGCGGCTAGAAACAATTTTTTTGAAAATTTTTATAATTTCAGTATAACAGTTAACAACTTTTGTAACACTATTAACAACTCTAGTATAATAGTTAACAACAGATTTTCTGGGAAATTCAACAAGCTCTGGCGGTCGAAAATAATTTTTTTGAAAATTTTTACAACTTCAATATAACAGTTAACAACTTTTGTAACGCTATTAACAACTTCAGTATAGCAGTTAACAATAGATTTTCTGGAAAATTCAACAAGCTCCGACAACCGAAAACAATTTTTTTGAAAATTTTTACAACTTCAATATAACGGTTAACAAATTTTGTAATGCTATCAATAATTTTAGTATAGCAGTTAATAACAGGTTTTTTGAGAAATTCAACAAGCTTTGGCGGCTAGAAATAATTTTTTTGAAAATTTCTACAACTTCAGTATAATAGTTAACAACTTTTGTGATACTATTAACAACTTCAGTATAATAGTTAACAAGTTTTTTGAGAAATTCAACAATTGGTAGCTAAAGCTCTAGCGGCCGTAAACAATTTTTTTTGAATATTTTTACAACATTAGTATAACGGTTAACAACTTTTGTAATGCTATTAACAACAAGTTTTTTGAGAAATTCAAAAAGTAACACTTTTACAACTTGAATAATGCCGTTAACAAGTTTTGTAACTCTATTAACAATTTCGGTATAACATTTAACAACATGTTTTCTTAAAAATTAAAAAAATGGCATTTTTACAATTTTAGCAACTACTTTTTTTTTTTGAAAATTTTTACAACTTCAGTATAACAGTTAACAACTTTTGTAATGTTATTAACTACCTCAGTATAGTAATTAACAAGTTTTCTGAAAAATTCAGAAAGTAGCATTTTTACAATTTCAGTAATGTCGTTAACAAGTTCTGTAACTCTATTAATAACTTCAGTATAGCATTTAACAACAGGTTTTCTTAAAAATTAAAAAAAATGGCATTTTTATAACTTTAACAACTGCTTTTTTTTAAAAAAAAAATTTACAACTTCAGTATAATGGTTAACAACTTTTGTAACTTTATTAACAACTTCGATATAGCAGTTAATAACAGATTTTTTAGGAAATTCAAAAAACAACATTTTACAACTTCAGTAATGCCGTTAACAAACTCAAAATGCCAACTGCTATACTAAAGTTGTTAATAGAGTTACAAAAGTTATTAACTGTTATACTGAAATTGTAAAAATTTTTAAAAAATTTGTTTTCTGCTGCCGAAGCTTCGGTGACCAATTGTTGAATTTTCCAAAAAAAACCTGTTGTTAACTAATATACTGATGTTGTTAATAGCATTACAAAAGTTGATAACCGTTATATTGAAGTTGTAAAAATTTTCAAAAAAATTGTTTCCTGTCGTCGGAGCTTGTTGAATTTCCCAAAAAACCTATTATTAACTGCTATATTAAAATTGTTAATAGCGTTACGAAAGTTGTTAACCGTTATACTGAAATTGTAAAAATTTTCAAAAAAATTGTTTCAGGCAGCTGGAGCTTGTTGAATTTCCTAGAAAAACTGATGTTAACTGCTACACTGAAATTGTTAATAACCTTACAAAAGTTAACTGTTATTCTGAAGTTGTAAAAATTTTCAAAAAAATTGTTTCCGACCAACCGGCTAGTGGAGACTTTGGTATTTTAAAAGCAATAAATAAAATGAAGCACAATTTGGTCTTTTCTTTTAACATGATAATCCCCATTTGGTCTCTTTGAGACCAAATTGGGATTTTTTTTAAATTCAGTAGACCATTTGGGTATTATGAAATTCAAGTATCATTTTTCTATCCTTTTCCCATGTATTTATTAAAAAAAATTAAAAAAACAAAAAATAAAAAATAAAAAAATTACACCCATCCATGTTAAATTTAAAAAGTTTAGATTTGATGAGTATAATAGTACTTATCATTACAATAAGCATTGAAACTTGTATTAAAAAAATTTATTTCAGAAGACAAAATAATGGCTTTTAGCCGCAACAAGGGTACAAGCCTTTTCTTTTGGTTGAAAATTCATTTGCGTAGTAATATACATATACCAATTTGAAAGACTAATGCTGATATGGGTAAATATCAAGTCAAAACGGTGAAAAATGCAACTAATATACAGTATAAGGAAGATTAAATACAATTAAATCATATATTAAACTTTGCCTATTATTATACATCTGCTTCTAGCATCTAGTGGCCAAAACTCAGAATCTCAACTTCCTATTGCAAGACCAAACCACTTTGATACTTTCTATTGCATATTCAAAGCGAGAGTTGTAAAAAACAAATGCCCTCAAATAGTTTCTCAGAGGATTTTCAGCATCTCATACCATGTGGCTCTCCCACTGCTTCCATGGATATTAGGTTATAGATCCTTAGACAGAGAATGAAAGACTCAAGATTTTGGTTTCTTGGGTGCATTTGAATTTGATGGCTCAGCTTTCCTTTTGATTCCCAGAAAGTGTTCCACCTGAAAGAAGGAAAACATGTTTTCAATAATAGAAAAATGCGAAACTCAATTGAAAAGAAGAAAAATATAATAACAAAATTGGAAATGCCACGGATGGCATATCATATACAGCACTATCAAAAATGAGATGAACAAAAAGGAAGGGGCAAGCCTTGTTGCTTCATTATCAAGCAAAATTTGATTTCATTAAGTTTTCAAGATATTGTACATCCTAAACTCAAGAGCTATAAAATTAAAAATCCACGAAACGTGCTTAAAAAATTCTAAACCTGACAGTCCTCACATTGTCTACATTTTGATCAATGGCAAGTGTAAATTACCTTTCGATCACCAAGCATTGGTGTCAAGCCCCCTGGATGATCCTTCTCAACAGTAGCAAACCTGCTTTCTGGGTCACTAGTTTGCCTGGAAAAATGAAAAACATAAAAAGGCAGTTTATCAATATGTTGAAGAGAAAAAGATAATAGGGAAAGCTATATATTTCTTTAATATTTTAATACTAAAAAAATCCTTGAAATGATATTGACAAGTACTTTATAGCATGTTGCATAACTATTATTAATTGCAAGACCTTACAACTATTAATCCTCTAAGTTATAGACATACCCTGGTTTAACATGACCGCTGAGAACAAGATAGGGTGTCTTCAGACGAGCTTGAGATTCCCTCATTCTCTCCACGGACAACAACGGGGTATCTGAACTCTTCATCTCCTTCATCTTCAATTCTTCATAATACTGTTTCATACGCTTTTCTTGCTTCTTTTTGCCAGGTCCTTTACAATGGAATTTATGAGAAACCAACCGAAAAGCTTCTTTAGGAGTCAACTGGCAGAAATAAAAGAAATTAATGAATCATGGATAAAAGATGCCCAGTACTACCTTTAAACACCTAAAACTGTGAATTCAATGGTATGCATTTGAGGCCAATCCAATTTCAAGCCTCCGCAAAAATCCAGTACTATGGATCATGTAGGAGTATCATGTTTTTTCTTAATACAACAGACAAGCATTAAACTTGAGGTAGAAATACTACAAGGACGTAATAACTAAGCATAAGACATAGCCAACAAAACAACAAAACTAGATTAAGCTTAAGCTAGGCTAAGTCTTTTGCAATTTGATCCAAGCAGAACGTGGGTGGGTCCAGCAAAACAGCCCTCTCAATACTTATCTCATGAGCCTTCTTCGCAAGTGGAGTATCATCAAATAGATGTACATAGCAACTAATACAACACTACTTTGTCTAAAAATGCAAATGTATATGCAGAGGAAAACATGGATTGAAATATCAACAAGTGTACACAAAAAAGGTGATAGAGGATCTCCTTGCCTCACGGTCACACCTTGTTGAACCCTACTTTGTAACCCTAGTTTCTGTTTTATGATTTGCTATCTTTATCTTTGTTGTCATTATAATCTGTAATTATCACTAGGATTACAGAATCATACCCTTTATCTTTATCAATCATAGAGAGAATTTTATGGCATTAAGTCAATCTCTCTCCCTCTATATGTATTGATCAGAGCTTGATGAATAAAACATCCAATTTCGCACCGCAAACTTTCTTTCTTTGCAAACATGCCCATGCAATGATCATCCACCACAACATAATGCAATTCTATAATATACGACATATAATTGTGTTTATATCATTGATTACTTACAATTCTCCCAAACTCATCTGTCCTCTCAATGCGGATCTCTTTTTCATTATGTGCATCCTTTGATTCTTCATCATCTACGATCCCAACCAGTTTGCTTTTCTTTTTGTCCATGTTTCTGCCACCCCATTCAACAGTTTCTTTAAGTGTTCCTCGATCTTTAAGAAGCTTTAATGCACCCGACAATCCTTTACCCACTGCAACATCATGGATAGTTTCATCGGGAACAATTTCCTCCTTGTCTTCTGAATCAGGTTTTTCATCTTCACTAGTTTCTTCATCTTCAGTCCATCCGCCAGTCTCATCATTCTTTGCTTCATCGGGAGCATTTGCTTCTTTATCTTCATGCTTGAAAACATCTTCACTTTCTGGTTTTCGTGCCTCTGGGGAAAAAAAAAAAAATTAACAAAGAGAGCTGGTATAACATTAATTCAGATGTGAGCTCAAGAATGAACAAAAAGAAAACAAGGGAGGACATGGATCAAAAAGATGGAAAATAAAGTGGATTAAAAATGAAAGAGCAAAAGCATTTGAACGATTCAAAAGACAATTTATTAGCTGATGGGCCTGATACACTTGCGGGTCAAGTTTATTCTAAGAAAAGGTACAAAGGCCCATTTACTACTAGTGAAGCTGATAAGTCAATTAAAGAGGCTGAGCTGGCATTGAACAAGACTGCGAAGAGCATTTCTAGGGTTGTGTGCAGCTGAGACAAGAAAGGAAGACATTGTTTTGGGCAAGGAGAGGTCCTAATCTCTCAAAAGTCAGGAAGAATATTTCATTTCTGTTGCTACTTTCATCTCTAGTTTATTCACTATCTTAGACCTGGTTTTACCGTTCACTGGCGTAAGTCTTGCTTCATTTTGCTCATTTTATCACTGAGCAGTACACCAGCACCTATTCCTCATTAATCAAATATATTCCAGGTCCCACCGTTAGCTTATACATTTATATTGTAAAACTTTTAGCCACTAATAGCAGATAGATAAGAAGTAAAATACAATTCCATTTTTCATCCGATCAGGATGGCACATTTTGCATAATATATATTGTATCACAATTGATACACAAATAAATGAAAAATTACCTTCGTCAATCTGAAGACCCCAGACGAATTCTTCCATCTCAGTGAAGACCACCTTGTTTTCTATCTCGCCAGCAGTAGGATTTTGATCATCTACTGTCTCCTTACCAGGATTTGAGGAGGCAAGCAATGCAATAGCTTGGGGGCTAGATGCTGCTTCTTCCTCTTTCTTTTTAATAGCTAGTCTTCTAGCTCTTTCTAATGATTTATGAAGATCATCATCATCTGCAAAAACTGGAGTTTCGTCTTCCTCAGTTTTAACATTTAGTGTTTGTTCTAGACGCAACAGTTTGGAAGCTTCATCTGCTTTAGCATATGCAGACAGACAAGCATCGTTTCTCTTTTCAGCCTCCAGTCTCTCTTGCGCTTCCTTGATGGCCTGCCTCTTGGCATCATTCCGAGAACCAAGATCACCAACACCTAATCCCGCAGAGACAGCTTCAGCTTCAAGGGCCTTGAGGTCTAGCTTCTCTTTCTTCCGCAGGGATTTGTTCTTCTTGGGCTTCTTAAATTGAAGCGTTTCTTCATGAGTATGGTAATCCGATGATACCTTTCCAGATGAATTTAGATCTTCAAAGGAGTCTGTGGAGACGCCTGTTAACCTTCTTTGGAGCTGTCAATAGGATAAACAAACACAAGAATGAAGCGTTCATATCAAAGCTAAGTAACAAAGTTCCAAGGAAAATAATGGTAAGAAAAGAAGACAGAAGTCACAAAAACAAAGAGATGACGCGATTTGTGATCCAATAATAAAAGGCTTACCACCCTAAAACAATTGGAGCTTCATCTCGACTTTCTTACAAAATACTATAAAAAGAAATAGCGCTAACCTCTTCAAGCTTTTTCTCAGATTCCCTAGAAAATCCTCCCCTTTCATCCAATGTTAAACCCTAAAGAGAAGAATAGGATTAGTTATAAGTGTCATCTGCACATACACCTTCACTCAATCATCTATTGCTCATGAGTTTGAGAAATAAAAATGGCATCAAACCTCTTCAGCAGCTGGATCATCATATCGTGGAAGTATTTTCTTCTCTGCAGTGGGGACATCATTAAACCTGAAATTTAGCGAACAGGTTTAAACTTTATTCATGTTTTAGGTTGCTATTGTTCTGTCAACAAGGCAGGCAACAGAGATGATCATCTTACTTATTATCATAGATGCTAGTTTTCTTTTTCGCAGCCTTGTAAGCCTCATCCCGCCGTTTTTGTTCTCCAATATCCACATTCTCAAGTATATCAATATCTGCCATTTCAGAACAAAAAGCTCCGTTACACCGTGTCATTCAGGGATTGCAACCTTAAGTAACAAGAAAGCACAATGAAGTTGTACCTTGATTAATGTCACCATCAGCAAGTATGTGGTGATCTTTGATAGTTAGAACTACAGTACCACCCTGCATTACTTTGTCAAGAGCATGAAGAGCTTTAACCCCAGCTAAATTATCTGAAAAGAAGTTATTTAGTGTAAGTAATTTAACATACGAGATTATGATAAAGCACATGTAGATTCAAGTTTCTCAGATATGTAAGTTAAAGGCCAATGATGCTGGGTGACTTCTAGGACAGTGGCAAATGTCGTTTGTGCATGGCAATTATTATCATACAAGATTTTTTATCGCAATTAAACTGAAATTCGGGGTAATAGAGTGGAAACTTAGATTTTCATAGTTTGTATCATTTACTACTTTTACCTTCTATTAAAGACTTTGAGTTATAATGTATTTTAATACATATTTATTATTTTTCCTCTGCCCATACTTTTCTCATTGCTCCTACATATTTATTATTTTTCCTCTACCCATACTTTTCTCATTGCTCCAAACAGTGCAAAGATAATCTCTTCTTCTCTCCCTTCCTAAAACTTGAAAGTTCTTCAAGGGATAAATCTTTGTGACATCTCATATGCATTATCTTCTAGTAAGTAATCCCATTTCTTTTTTAATTTTGTAAACAAAACTTTTTCTCCTTGTATTGAAACAACACAAGCAAGAAATGTCGCAAAATTAGTTTTGAAACAACCAATTCATTAGACACCTTATACAGACCAAAGGTAAATTTATTGTTATAGCACATGCAATAAGGTTCACTAGATACTATTGAAGAGAGAGAAAGAAAATCTGCCTTCATAATGCTATGGGTCATATGCCAACTAACAAAAGTCAAGAAAATTTCAGGAAACTATTCTAACATATACGCATATAGTCATGCTTTGTCATGACAGTTCTCACTCCAGACAAAGATAGCTCATCACCTTTGCAGAGTAATGAACGACAGAGAAGTTGAGAGGAGTCTAGTCCATGTGGGATCCAACATTCCTACTTTAGCACTGGAATACATGACCTGGTTTTCATTCTAGACAAACTTGGTTCAAAAACATCTTCAGACGCCCTCCGAGCAGAGGCAAGACATACAAAACATACTAGAGGTGAACAAGCTGATCAATACAGCATACTTGCACAGTGGCACATATGAATATGATATACAGCTTGTAACGTGTAAGAGAACAAGAGATCATTTATGGTAATTAACTCCATATTCATATTGATTGCATGATCCCTGTCATAAAGATTCGACAAAGTTTTGTGTTGGCTGTCATAACACAACCCTCCTCTATCCAGGCTTGGGATTGGCAATAAAACATTGGCAGAATTTGTAAATGTGGGAAACAAATATTTACAAGATTGCAAAGAATATGGAAAAGAAAATCGAGAGCACTGCATCAAGTAAGATGTATAAATGATGAAGAAGGCCCAGTTTTACCAGTAGTGTGTTGGGTAGCACCCTCATCTTCACTTTCTTCTAGAGCAATGTTGTCCTGTGAAAAATAAATACCATGACTTCGATCAATCATGGAATCACAGTTACCTGTAGCACTATTTAAAGCTTTGGAATTAAAACAGGGGGGAAAAAAAACAATAACCTGTTCCTCAAAAATCTTTAAGAGCTGCAATGCTTTCTCCTTTTCAGCATTCTTTTTCTCTTCAAGCTTACGGCTTCCACTGACCCATGATAGGATCTCAGAAGCACCTTCAGATTGTTTGCTTAACCTTGCTTCTTTCATCCTGTCATCCAAAACGAAACAAAATCAAGCATTGTCAGAATAGAATGTTTTCCATACTTTCAGACACATGACTGTTTTTTTATGCAATCAGATAATATTACTTTTAAGTTCTAAAATAAAAAGACCAAGTACTATTACAAAAGAGAATGGATGCAGTAAATAATAAAATCCATCAAAAGTTGTGACAATAGAGCACATAGATTCTGTTTATTGTTAAGATGAGCCTTAAATCCGGTGACCCTAGTTGCAACATGTTGATAAAATTTGCAAGTCTGCAGACTGATGGAAAGACTGTTCCACAATAGTATTATTCAATTGTATCTTCTCCACAGAGTATAGTCTCATGGAGGAATTAAACTACTAAAACCGAACACTGTGCATTCCAGAGGCACACCACTCTCTTCACAATTCACTCACAATTTCCATACCCCTCTCACGCACTTGTTCCCTCTCAAATAGCCCTCCCTTTGTAACTATAACTTAGTAATTACCATAAATACCCATTGTCACAAGCCCCTCACACTTAGTAATTACAATTCACTCACAATTTCCATACCCTCTCACGCACTTGTTCCCTCTCAAATAGCCCTCCCTTTGTAACTATAACTTAGTAATTACCATAAATACCCATTGTCACAAGCCCAACAACACCCCCAAAAAAAAAAAAATTTGAGGGCCGCCTTGTTCTCAAGGTGGAAGGAAGGAAACTGTTTCTGAATCACCTTATAGTCTTCCCATGTATTGTCCAGATCAGACAAGTCAACCCACTTAATTAAGAGTTCAATGCCGCCATCAGTCATCTTATGGTGTTGCAAAACAGCTTGGGGGTAAACTTGAGAAACCACAGACACACGGAAAAATCCTGGTATTATAGCATATAATTTAAGATAAGGTACTAGCATCCAATTTGGGGGGGGAATCTCTAAATCACAGCCATCACTCCATATTTTCTCTGCAATACCTAAAAATGTTATTTAAGTTAACATTCATGTCTTCTTTTCATTTTAGTGTTGTTAATGTTATCATGAATATTTAAGGAGACGTCAATGAGCTAGTAACATTTGACTCAATCAGAAAAATAGCTTTCCAGTTTGGGTCATCGAGAATGACCTATTTATTCAGGATATGCCCAACATCTCTTTACCATATTCTCACCTAATCTGGTTTTCTTTTCTTTCCTTTCCTTTTTAAACTCTCTAGTGTCCAAAAACAGTGACAATCTCCTTTGTTTTACGGTATAATACAAGTAATAATTGATAGGCATTCAGCAGCCTCACAGATAAGAGTCATACTATAAACTATGGAGATAGTTTGCCAAAAGAAACACTGATAAAAATCAATTATGTTTCACATTTGTTTCAAACAGGCTTACTAATTTTCACATGGCCAAGGCTTTCTCTTTAATGACATAAATTAATTCCTTTTTAAGTTTAAAAACTTACCTTTTGCTCACTGATTTTACGTTCTCACTTTACAGCATAATTATTTGTTAATTAAAAAAAGAGTAAGAGAAGCATGGGGAAGAAATGTTCTTCACAATTAAAAAGAACAAAATTTTTTTGAAGGATTAAAATTTGAATAGGGATGTATTATGAAATAAGTTTAGATAACAGTAATTGGAATAGATTAATCATGGTACCGTAAAATCAATAGTATGAATTTATGTGTTTTGATATAATTTTTAAAGCTTCAGTTTACTTCCAAGGACATTTATTAACATTTTAATGCATCTTGCTACAATAATATTTTGAAAAAAAGTCACCCTCACTGTTGTCCCCCCCCCCCCCAAAAAAAAAAAGTTCTTTCCTTTACCTCTCTTCATTTTTCTATACCACTGCTATCAAATTCTTTGAAGCATTAACACCAAACATTTCCCCAAAAAAAAAAAAAAAAAAGCAAGAGGAAGAAGAGATGGGAGAAACATAAGACATGACCAAAGCAAGCATCACTGTATGGCTGCCTTCAGTCATTTCCCTATCTCTAAGGATATTTTTGGAGATTATTTTGGTTTACCAAGTGAGGTCAAGTAACTTATTAAGCGATCACTGAGCTTGGTCTCTAACTTCTATTATTACCCAGCATGTTCTGGAAGCATAAAAATAATCACCATATTTGTATTAAACATCTAGAGATAGGATCTCTTAATCAAGCCCTGCAAAGCCCCCCTCCTAACTCAAGATACGATCCCAATTTTCATAACCTTTCTCACAGGAAGAAGTAGCAAACTTCAACTTAATAATTATAGGATCTACCAGTTAAAATGGGCACAATGGTTTAAAAAGAAAAAAGAACAAAATGGAAAGGGAAAAAACAAGAAGAAGAAGAAGCAATGCAGGCATAAAAAGATAAACAAGATATTGAACTGACTTCAAAATGTGTTTTTCAAGTTCTGTTGCTGATGGATGTGCCGAGGCTTCACCATTGTGATCACCCTTGTCAAGATTTGATGCCTTCCCTTGCTTGCCAACCTCCTCATCTCTCTTGTCATGGATGACTACTTTGTAATCATCATCTTCAAGAGTCTTTCTGGTTCCCCTATCTCTTGACCTTTCTTTATCTTGATCTGCTTCCCCTTCCCTGTCTCTAATCTTACCCTTCCCCTTATCTTTGTCTCCATCTCTGTAACCTTCCCCATCCTTTTCTTGACCTCTATGCCTCTCTCGCTCCCTTTGCTTTGCCTTGTCCCTTTCCTTTTCCTTTTCTCTATCCCTATCCCTAGCTTTCTCTTTTCCCCTTTCCTTCTCCCGCCCTCTATCAGTTTCCTTCTCCATCTCCTTTTCCTTCTCAAGTTCCTTACCCTTACCCAATTCCTTCTTATCTTTACCACTCTCACGGTCTTTATCCCTATACTTCTCTCTATCATAGTCCTTTTCCTTCAATTTACCATCTTTACTCCTATCTTTTTCACGTTCATCCCTATCCTCTCTTTTCCTTTTCAGGCCGCCTATTCTATCATTTTCTGGATCTCTTGCATCGTTTTCTCTTTCTTTTGAAACATCCTTCAAAGTTCTCTTTTGCTTTCCCTGGTCTTTACTTCTGTGCTCCTTTTCTTCTTCTCGACTGCTATTCTTCCTATCCTTGCTTCTATGCCTGCTAGACTTGTCTGTCCCCACTTGTTCCAAATCATCATATTGCTCCCTGAATGGATCCTCCTGATCATTTCTACCATCCTGTGGTTCATATCTCGATTCAGACCATTCCATGTCCATTGAAACAACTGCAAATAATTCAGTTTAAACCAAAATGCCACAAATTTAATCACAACCCTCCAGATGAAATGACCATTCAAGAAAAATAGGAGAACCCCATTACTCATAATGAAATAATTATATAAAAACATATAAGAAGCACAGGTGGACCACACGGAAATCCTTGGAATATGCACAGTTGATATCATGCCCTTTTAGTTTTTGCTCCAGATAATTTAACTAAGATGACTTAGTAAGCCAATTGATTCAAGCAACTCCTCCAGGCCACTAAAGAATGACAATGAAAGCACACTTTCATTTATGATCTTCCAATTTCATCCAGCAATTTACGTTTATGATAAGTGATTCCTGCAGCAATTAGGTGCAAAATTGATTGTTTCTGACAAATGATTTAAACTCAAGCTTCTAAATGGCCAGACACAAATCGAGCCGAGTCATTTACCAGATCATGCATCCCAAATACCTTGCGAATTTTCTAAGTTGATGATAATATAAAGAGATTAATAAACAGAATTCCAATACACAACAAATCCAACATGGCACAACAACACAATCCCAAGCATACAAGTCGCTAGTAATCAAAATGAAGAAAGCAGAAGTGCATTAACCAATTACAGACTATTCACACAAAAATCAGCAACAAAAGGAAAAAAAATTAAACTCAATCTGTAAATATTCCCAGGTTCAAAAGAGTCGATATTCAAACGAATACAAGACCAGATTCAAAGCCAAATCAAAATGAAAAAATAAAAAATAAAACAGAGTAAGAAACCGTACGACGGCGTCTAACACTGTAGAAAAACACGCAGGGGACAGATTACGCATGGGGAACAAATTCAAATCAAGATTCAAAAGCCAGATTGAGCAAAGCAATCTCACCGAATTCTGGGAGAAGACAAGGCCCTAGGGTTCGAACCTTCTTCAATGCTTGAGAGAGGAACAGCCACGCAGGGCTGACAACAGTGGACGGCGTCCGACAGCGAGCTTGACCAAGTGCAGAATGCTTGTTCGTCAAGAAAGAAATTTTCTTTTTTGTGCCAACGAAGAAAAATTAAATTCCATAAGACAAAAAATAAACCTTAATTATTGAATAAGATCGTTCAATCTGCAGCAGTTATCATTGACGCGCACTTGGTCTGGCGTGGTGGAAGAGTTTTTCATAAAAACGAAAGTAGAAAAGGAATGCAAGTGAAGTGGGCATTTACGAAAGTGTAGTGGAAATTTTAATTGATAGATATAATTTCAATATGAAATTACTGGAATACACTTTTCAAGAGAAAAATGGCAAAAATATGTAGAAAACCATCCGCCATCCACAAATTCATGGAGGAAAAATAACACGCGAAGAAACTTCAAATATTAAATTTTAAATTAGATTTGATAACATTTTAATAAATTTTGATTTTTTCAGGCAAAAAAATAATAAACTTTGATTTTTAATAACATTAAATTTATAACTAACAACATATTTTTTTTATAAATTTTTTATTTTGGATTTAAGAATTTCAAACTTTTTTCATGGGATTCTCTCACTTATCAAAGCAATTATGAAATTAATAATCAGCAATGAAAAACACCAAAAAAAAAAACTAAGAACAATCAATGCAAGTAAACAACTAAGACATTAAATCATAATCAACAATAAAAAACAACCAAGAACAGCCCAAAACTCAACGATCAAAAAGCCAAGAATAATTAGCAGTCAATGATAATACAAAAACACAACCAACAAAAATTCAACCACTGAGCAAAGCCAAATGAAAGATTGACAAGGTTTAGTAAAAATGGAAAGTATGAAACCCTAAAATGTTGGGCGGTCAAATTTTTTCCTAAGAATGTAAATATGTCTAAGATAATGTTAGCATAAGAATTCTACGTGGCCTTGATCATGCATGGAACCATGTAAAATGAGCTGGAAAACAAAGCATTCCATTTTTTGGTACATTAACCATGCTTTCGCCCAATAGGAATTAATGAAGCAGGATATGGCTTTGGAATGACTTTACAAAGCCTAAAAGAAAAACTTTTGGCCTTAAGAGTTTACTTTCAAATATGTTTTAAAGAGAACTCACAAAAGGAGTTGACTTCTCTTTTTTTTAATTATTCCAATGAGGTTAAAATGAGATTTTTTTTTTTTTATGGGGGAAAAGCCTTTGTTTTAAGCATTGTCAAGAGAGAAAGTCAAAGTTTTAAGCTAAAATGCTGACCAAAATTCGGCGTTAACGGGGAACTCATAGGAGAACCTGGATTTTAATTAATCCAATGTTCTCATAGGGTTTAAAATGATGATTTTGTGTAAGGGATGGCCACATGTGGTACATAAACCTAATTAAACTATGAACCAAAGAAATTCAAGTAATTAAATGAAACAAAAAGACTTAATAAGAAATTTAAATAATGATTGATTGAGTTTGAGATTCATGAATGTTATATGCATGTTTGTTTGTGGTTGATCACTGCACAAGACCAAGATGATTCTAATTCAAGAAGGTTTAATTAGAGAAAATTATAGAGGTATCATCTTACCATTTTATTTTTTATTTTATTGCGTATAGGTATTTTTCTATTAGAGTTAATCCTGTTTGAAACACTGTCGAATACTAAATATTAGTACATCTCTCAATAGAAATTTAAATATTGATTCATTACGTTATGAGAAACTAACTCTTTTCGTTAAATCCAACTCCCACTTGTTCTTACTACTTCAATTAAGTTTATAAGTATTGCTTGATTACTCTTGTGCCATAAATGTCATATGAGATAGTATGTTTTATGTTATTGTTTGCTTTTGTGTGGATTGGATGAGATGACATATAAACTTCAAGCTTTATTAACAATTTAATGCGATGAAAATCTCAGTTTTAACTTGTAAATAAGTAATGTTGCGTGCTTGCTTTTATATATGCTATTGAGATTTTCTCCAAAATCACATGTACCCAGTAAAACTTAAATGATGTTTTGGAATGTTGATATTATATTTCCCCTAAAGCTAACTCACAGAGATTCAATTGGACCCTAAAACCAAGTCCAAATGATTTTCAAGAATTAAATTATGATTTTTGAAAATCTATGTTCAAAATCTAGAATTTTGAGACGGATTTTAGTGATTATAAATTGTATGAATTGGAATGTTGAATTGTGAGAAAGCATTTTTCTCATGAAGAGTAATGCTTAGAATAAATTTTATAAGTTGTAACCAGTGTCAAACAATTATCTTATGATTAGTTATGATTTTTTTGAGTTAGGATATCATCAATTATGAAATTTTTTTCGTGAATAGTGACATGAGGCCCTTTTGAAAGCTGAAGTTCTTTTTTTGGGCCAAGGAAAGCTGGAGTTTAACTCTTAGTAATAGTGAATAATAATGGGTTCAAATGAGCGAAAATGTATAGAATTATTTTTTGGTACAATGTAATTGAATTAGAAATTAAAAGGAAGATGGGACCGGTCCTGTAAAACGTCGGCAGATAGAAAAGGCTCCCATAAAACATTCCGTCCAAATTGCCACCCAGACATTTAGCTACTGCACACATATATATTTTATATACACACATATAGGAAAATACTTACATTAATTTTTTTATATCTATTATATCAAATTCTTCAATCATATATAATTATTATTCTATTTTTGAAATATTAATACTCCAGTCCTAAATATAAGACTCTTTTTCTAGTGTGTATAAAGGTTTTATATTTAGGACCGAAAGAGTATTTAATAGCATTTAATTATAAATACATATGAAATAGAAAACAACACATGGTTATGTATGATTGAAGAATTTGACATAATAAATATAAGCAATTTGGCCTAAGTTATATATATATATATATTAATTAGGTTATGAACAGTATTTTTTCAAAAGAAAAATACTTGATCATGGAAATTGCAAATCTAGTTTTGTGTGTTAAACACCACCAATTGGGTTTGGATTCTCCTATTTTTCTCATTTTTTTTCTCAGAATTTTATGTCCATCCTTAGATTAAAAAAAAAGGTTATTAAAATTTGACATGCACGTGCTACATAACAAATATAAAAATTTTAATTTCTAAAATTTTAAATCTAAACTACCCATATTTTGATCTAAGATAGATGTAAGGTTTTGAGGAGAAAAGAAAAATACTACAAAAAAAAAAGGTATTAGTAACAGAATTTTATTCTATCCCTAATTTGTCTCAAATCCGTGACAAATTCTGTTATTAAAATTAGCAATGAAATTTAGTGACAGAATTTTTTAACTGCGGGTTAGTAATAAAATTTTATTCTGTCACCAAATTAATAACAAATTAGTGACAAATTTATTCCGCACTAAATTCCATCACAGATTTTGTTGTAAAAAGGTTAGCGACAGAATTTTTTTATTACTAATTTTCGTTACTAATCCGTCCCTAACTCCCCTCACAAAACATTTTATGATGGAATTAATGATAAAAAATTCTGTCACTAATTTCTATTGTTATTCTGTCACTAATCCGTCACAAAAAATTACAATATAAATATATAATAATTATTTTTTAATATTTATTATTAAAATAAAAATATAATATATGATAATTTTCAATAATATATTATATAAATAAAAAAAATATGATATAATTATTTTGTTTAATATTTGAATAAAAATATTAATGATTAATTATTTTTAATAAAATAAAAAATTAAATTGAAATAAATTATAATATATTAAATTATATATAATATTTATTATATATTTGTATTTTTAATTATAACTACTATATATATTTATTTACTTTTGCATTAAAATTTTGTAAGTGTTTCTCAACTAAACTGAAAAAGACTTTAGCACGCGTGTAAGAGGTTCGGAGTTCAAACCACCACTTATTCGCAAAAATTGGCTCAATTTGTGACGTGGCGATGACATGGTGTCTCAAAACGATGTTATGCTTGGCAACGATGTAAAAACCTTAACCTTAAAAACATCATAACTCATCATAAAATCACTACTATGGTAGAAAAGGAAATCTGTTAAATGAACTACCATAGTAGGAAGAAATTTGCATAAATTTTGAATTCACATTTAAACCGTTGCATGCAACTGAAATCATTCATTTACATCTACTGGGCCTCCGAGCCTCCGGCCCGGGTAACAACAGACATCACATCAGCCCATCTAAATGATTCCCAACCAGATAATCCAGAGTTCATAAAACACTAGCAATGGCCTCCGGCCAACCAAAATAAGGAGATACATTCTCTCCAGTTTACAACAAGGCCGGGTAATCAAATATATCAAAAAGTAATCCTAACTGTGGCAATATATACTAGTCATACATATACAAATGCTAGAGGCCTAAAGCTAACCAAGCTCAAGCCTCTGCGTCTCTTCCCGATGGCCCACGCCCGGAACCTTCACCTGAAAACATTGTAAACCACGGGGTGAGACAAAGTCTCAGTAACCAACCTTTCCAATACTAGGTACTACTAAATAGGTGCTCGTGAGGTGTTAAGTGGGGCAGTTCACAAATAATATAAAACGATAGCCACAACAATTCATGTAAGTGCAATGATGCAATCCCATCAACCAAATCCCTCACTTTGGGGGATTTTCAGGAGCCGAAGCCGGCCTATCCCTCACTATAGGGGACGTAAAGAGCCATAAAAGGCCTATCCCTCACTCTGGGGGACGTAGGGAGCCAGAAGGCCTATCCCTCACTATGGGGGACGTACTAAGCCAACCATCATGCATTAATGGAGGCCTTATCACGTGGTAGTAACAGACAAAACTCTCACCAATTCCCAATTAATGCATCATGCTCAAATCATAATCAAAGAGTAATAATCATTTCACAATTAACCTCATTCAGTGGCATATCTTTCACAATTCCAAAATTCATTCATCATTAGTCGAAACCCCACAAGACGGTTTTCCTTTTTATACACAACATACAGTTTGAACATAATTACTACTTAGAGCACAAAAACATAAATCTACTCACAATACCACAGAAGCAAGTACTAAGGATTGAAAAGTGGTTACCTCTCGCCTGAGCAAGGAACAACAAACCAACGATGGGCCCCGTGCACCACCAAGACTCACAACCGGTCTACACAAGCACACAAACACACAACCATCATATATTAGCTTTCAAACTAATAATGTGGCCAAAACAACACTTGGGGACACAAAATTCCTACCTCCCATCAAAACTCTACCCAACTCAAAGGGTATAACTATCAAGGCAACACTCCAAAGTCATACCAATCCATTAAAACCTTAATTCCTTTCCAAATATCAATTAAAATTCACAACCTCAAGGACCCACTATGGAATTCTACACCCAAACATCCCATTTGAGCAATTAAGGTTCCAACAACAATTCTAAACCGATTAAACATCCAATTTAACCCTCCTTAACATAACCCAATTCACAAAACCCAAAATCAATCTCTATATTGTCATCCTCAATCCCAAATCATCCAATTCCATAAACCCTAGCTCCAAAAATTCAAGATTCTTTAAATCCAAGGAAACTACACCGATTAAATACTTAAACTAACCCCAAGCAATCAATTAAACTCAAAACAATCGGTCAAAAACCTCAATTCCATCACAACTTAGAAAATCCTAGGGTTTCACCAAAAATCCTCAGAAATTCCAAGAAATTCCAAGAAAGAAAGAAGTTTAGAGGTTAAAATCACTTACTTGAGGTAATGGATCATTAGAAATGCCCCCTCCAAGCCAAAAGTTCGAAACCCTAGCAGAGCTCCTCTCTCCTCCTTCAGATTTTTCTTATTTTCGCATGCTGAACCCTCCCGCGACTATATAGATTCGCGACTTTCGCCACGGCGAACTCTAATCTTCGCCACGGCGAACGAACTAATCCCGAGAGGGATTACTCGCCTGAAAACCTGACTTCGCGCGGCGAAACCTTCCCGAGAGGGAAGCCTCGCTTACCAGAACAACTTCGCCGCGGCGTCCCCAAGACTTCGCCGCGGCCAACCTTCCCGAGAAGACACTCCCCCCTGAAACTCCGGTGCGCCGCGGCGAACATACCCTGAGAGGGGTACGTTCACCTATTCCTCCAACATACCTCAAATCCAACCCAAACACCAAGATCAAGATTAAATTACTAATCTATCCTCAAAATCAACCAAAAGAGGCTATTAAGAACCCAATAAAACTCAGGATGTTACAAACGACATGGACAAGAGGATGATGTTGCATCATGGGAGAGAGAAGGCGATAATGTGGCAATGAGACGATGACGTGGCAGCATAGGGGAGAGAGAACCGGTGATGAGGTGGAGGGTACTAATGACGTGATGGTTGCCATGTGGTATTTTAAATTTACAAAATAAAAAAAAATCTAGCAACGAAAATTAGTGATCATCATTAATTTTTGACGGAATTTTCATTACAAATCTGTTACTATTTTATAACAAAATTTTTATGAGATATCTGTCTCTAATTAGCAATGGATTAGTGACAGAATTTTCTATCACTAATTGCAATAGCTAATTAGTGACGGAATCTTGAATTCTGTAACTAAATAACTAGTAACGGTGGAATTAGAAACAGAAAAAATTCTGTCGCTAATTCCTTTGCTGAATAAATTCTATCATTAATTTTGATCAGTAACGAAATTTCCTTCACTAAATTTTGTCACTAATTTGCTGTTTTTTTCTTTTCTAGTGAAAAAAAAAAAGGAAAGGGAGGGATCTATTCCCAATCAATTTGGTTTAGTCAATCCTCTGACTTATATCACCAGTGTCCTTGAAACTTCCTATAGATTTTCGTGTTATGCAAATTCAATTCTTTATTGATAATTATTTTTGATGCGATGTTAATCTGATCTAATTATGAACAGAAAGTATTTGCATTTGTTTGCTCGTCACATCTTATTCTTGATATTGTCATGTGTGTTCAGAAAATTTTATTAAAAGGGGCCCTTTTTAAGTATATGACAGCCAAATTTTTCCAAGTTTTGAAAGTTCTCCTCATATATGACCCTACAACCCCTTATCCCCGTAGATTATTAATTCACAGAATTTTCTTTTGAACAAATTACGATGAAGTTTTTCCCAAGTTTTGATGACAAACAAATTATTTTGGGAAGAAATTTTCTAAGTTTTGTTAAACCAAAAGAAACTCCTGCTATTTGCTATTAATTTCCATGAGATATTAAGGAGTTTGTAATAATGATAAAGACTTGGGTATAAGTTTTCTTTGTATAGTTATAGGCACTATACGTGCCCATCATTCATTCTTTGGATGGTCCATTAATTTTGTTTCTTAATATTTTAGATCTATAGAAAATTATTAAATTAACAAAATAATCCAAATTTCTTGATTTATTTATAGTGACAAGGCTTAGTCAAAAAGCATGCTTCCAGGAATTAATTTCTAGTCAAAGAAAGAAAAGTTAGTCTTCTTTGTAGTTATTTATTCTGCATACTTTTTTTTAATTCATTTTTTAACTGAAGTTTCTTACAAGAGTTCGTGCTTAGAAAAAATGCTGTCTAAAAATCCATGATCTAACTTAGTTTAAGTTTTACATTGAAAAAAAATATAATCCTCCATGAGTAAAATAGATAACATGTAAAAATGTGTGCGAAGCCTTAGTAACAAATTTCAAATATTACACTTCACCTTGGATTCCATACAAATGTACAAATATAATTTTGCCTAACATATACATAATTATCATTTTTAGCCTTATATAGGATGAAATTTTTGTTAAAAAAAAAGAATAAAATAGGTAAATTCTGAGTTTTTGTGCATCCATATGTTTTTGTTCATTTAAATAATTTTGTGGCCAAAGAAATATTGTAAACAATATGCTTCCCCAAAAAAAAAAATTGTCTTGAGAATTTTGCAATAAATTTACTCTGTTTAATTGGGAAGAAAAGTATTCTATATGCAGGTCCATCAGGCGGCTACATTGAAGATGACATTGCCAATTGACAAGTTAAATTATTGGCAACAAAGCATTTGCTTTTGTTCACTCATTAAATTTCTTGTTCTACATACTATGGTTTGTTAATACACCTACGCATATCATAAAAAGCCATTCACTTGCATAATGCAAACTGCTATTTGCATAGAATATTAGAGTTTGGAATTATGCCAACAAAAAAAATCTGGAAGATTTGCACCCAATTTAAGACTATGCAAGAAAGTACTTCCTCATGTCATTAATATGAAACTAATTATCGAGTTGAATTTGGTCTAAATACTCTTTCGGTCCTTAATATAAAATATATTTAACTGTTTTTAATTAAATTAAGAAAGTTAGTTAAGTTAGGTAAAATCATAAATATGGCATATTTTTTCAAAATACCCTCAGTTAAAATTTCTTTAAAAAATTGACATTTCAAAAAAATGTTTTAAATTATTTTATTAAAAATATCAAACGGTAGAATTGATGTATCTATAAAATTAATGAGTAATAAGTACTCACTCACTTTATAAAATATATAGGTGTATTATTAATGAGTAATAAGTATTATAGTGGTATTTAATTATTTAATAGGGATAATTTAAGAAAGAATTGGTAAATATGAGAAATAGATATTATATTTAAAACTAAGATCAACCTTCTAATTAGGTCATATATTAAGGAACAGAGGAGTATAAAACTTCTATCTTTCATTTTTATCATTTTTTCCTCAAATTAATTTACTTAATTTATAAAGTAATATATAATCTCAATGTTATAAAGGAGTTGAAAAAAAGTGGGGTCATGAAAAATGAATTAAATATACTTATATATAACACACACAATCACACACCTTTAGCAGGTGACCAAGGAGGAAATTGGGGTAAAAAAGCAGTAAAATAAAATAAAATAATTTTTTTCTTAAAAAAATAGATTTGAATTTCAAAATCGCAAATGAAGGATTACTACAAAAAAAAAAACATTGTTATCTGCTTTCTAAGCATAGTCAATTGTTACTAAAATGTAATAAATAAGACGTATTTAAAATTTTAAAATTTGAGAAAATTTTTATGGATTTTTTCTAAATAAAAAACAAGTGCACACTCCCAACAGTAATGGAGAAAAAAGGCGTAAAGTAAAAAATATATATCTAAGACACACCCCCACCATTTAGGATTCTAGAAAGGGAATAGGTGAGGATAAATAAAATAAATCAGGAGACAAACATATCACCGACAAGACCTACAAAACAAAAAGTAGTTGAAGAATAGAAAAAGAAAAGCAAGTTAAATATAAATATGAGAGGATGTGTATCAAAATAACGAAGGCATGGGAGGACGAACAAGGAAAGAAAGAGAGAGAAGAAAAAAACTTATCATTGGGAGTGCAGAGCCGTGCCAAAGGGTAAGAAGTAGGGAGGAAAAAAAAGAATTTATGTGAGACAAATTTAGGTTTAGGATTTATATTTCATTTCATTATAAAAATAATATAATAATCTTTTTTCTTTAATAAAAGTCATAACACTAATAATATTTTTTTCGCACACACGTGTCTTAAACCATTATTTTATGGAAGTATTTCCCATTCCTTCACACATTTCTTTCTATTATTAGCTTCTTTATTGCTGAATTTATTATTTATTATTTTTTATACAATAATAATTTATTTTTTAATACCCTTCCTAAATCATTTTACTCTTTAATTATATATCTTAAACCATAATTAACATTAAATCTCAAAATAAATAAATTGAGAATGTTACAAATTCTACATCTTCATTTTCTTTGATAATCAAATTGGTCTCTAGACATTGTAATAATTTCATATTTTTCTTGGATTTGTCAAGACAACTTTTTGCAAAATACCCTTTCTTTCTAAAGGTAACATTGGCCAAATTTCCTAGAATAAAAAGAATGCCTTTTGAAGAATCTTATGGGAGGTCTTCTTCTCTTCCTTTGAGGATGGAGGCCCTTGTGATATTTAAACTTATTTGAGCAATAGCTATCTTCTTGTGGACATACCTAACCTAAAAAAGTCCACATAACAATAAGCAAATATTAATTCAATAATTTTATTAGAAGAAATAATATATCTGGAAAATAGTTGGATTATATTGAATAGGTAATAGCTCATCTAAAACACTAGTATCACTACAAAAAAAAAACAGTTAATTACCGTCAGAATTAGTGACGGAAAATTATTCTGTCATTAATTTTTGATGGATTACTAACAAAAATTCTGTCGCTAAATTTGGCGACAGAAATTTTTTGTCACTAAAATTATCCGCAGAAATTTTTTTTATCACTAATCCGTTAAAAAATCCGTCAGTAAATATTTAGCCATAGAATTAGCGATGGAATTT
The DNA here is from genome assembly GCF_004799145.2 of Neltuma alba. Lineage (NCBI taxonomy): Eukaryota > Viridiplantae > Streptophyta > Magnoliopsida > Fabales > Fabaceae > Neltuma > Neltuma alba. The sequence goes on along the minus strand of NW_021636075.1, from coordinate 104,665 downwards.
TTTGCTTTGGAAATTTTCGTCGCTAATTCCATGGATAAAATTTTATAATTAAAATTTGTGACAGAATTAGTGACGAAAAATTATTTTGTCACTAATTTTCATGGCTAATTCTGTCGCTAAATTGTTTGTTAACAAAAATTCCATCTCTAATTTGTCACTAATTTTAATTTCATCATTTTAGATTATATTCTTACATCTCTAATTTGTCACAAATTGATATAAGAAAGAAACAATTCTATTATATGTACAATATGTTGAAAGATATAATATATGATAGAAATTCAAAATCAAAAAATGAATTTATATGAACACCTCTTCAAAATCAAAAAATGAATTTATATGAACACCTCAATTTATGATTATAAATCAAACTAATATTAAAGTAAACTTTGAATTTCAATCATTAAACAATAAAATTTGATCATGATATAATTAATACTCATAATATAGATTGATTTTAGTTTTCAATGCAAAAACAAATGGTAAATAGAAAAAATTTTAAGAAAATAAATTATGTAAAATATATATATAAATAGGAGAATATTGTTTATCATAATCTATTCAAATCATTTAATTTTTTTTATATAGAATAATCCATTAGATTTTATTATGATAGCTATTTTTTGAACAAAAAGATTTTTTCCTAATTATAAAATGGTTTTCATCAAATATATAAAACAAATATAGATAATAAAATATAATATAATAAATATATAATTAAATTATATATCTTATGAATGTTAAATAAAAAAATTAAATTTAAAAAATATATTTATGAAAAAATTATTTACAATTTAAAATTCAAAATTAGTGTCATTGGAAATTAATATTATATCAAAAATATTTTGTAAAAAATAAATAATTATAAAATAAATAGTTAAAAAATATCTAAAAATTATTTTGTCACAAAAATAGTTATGATTAAAATTATCATATAGTTTATTTTTAGTTTCTAATAATATATATGTGTATATATAATTGTTTGTGTAAGAGAATATTATATATATGTATTCAATTTTGCATAATAAATTAGCAAGTTCATTCAGCTCAATTGGTGAAGTCGTGTGTGCGCACAGATGAGGTCTTTGGTTCAAGCCGTGAAGAAGTCATTTTGAAGAGGAATTATATAATAGCGACATGTGGCAGGCAGAGGTGAGGTGGCAACGACACATGAAGGTGGCCGGTTGTTGCCAATGATGAGGTGGCATTTGGTAGAGGCTCCACGTGGTAGCAACATGTGGAAATGAGAGGTGGTGACATGTGGCAGCTAAGGTAAGTTGGCAGCAACACATGGAGGTGGCCGGCTATTGCCAATGATGAGGGGCAGCTGGTAAGGCTCCACATGGCATTTTAATTTTTTTAATAAAATCATATTAGTGATGAAATTTCTGACAAAAATTTTTTATTGCTAATTACCGATAGAAAAATTATGTTGGAATTAAAGACAAAAAATTATTTTGTCACTAATTCTGTTGATAATTAGCGACGAAATTTCAATTCCGTTGCTAATCCCAATTAGTGACAGAAGAATTAACGATAGAATTTGTTTCGTCACTAATCCGTTGCTAATTTCGTCGTTAATTCTGTCACTAAATAAAAATTCTATCACTAATTGCATGTTTTTTTGATAGCGTATGCATAGCATCCAACTAATATCGATAAGGACTTAGAGATTGTCCCAAAGACATTTGCTCGACTCCCACAAACAATATTCAAATTAATAAAGTTAAATTTTTGGAATACTTTATTTAATACATATAGAAAAGTTTCAAGAGTCATGACAATTAAATATAATCACAATATATGATCAAAGAGCACAACAGAATCCTTAAGGCTCACTCTTCCGGTGCCTTTTCTTTCTCCCTATGAGATACTTCATTTGAAAAAGAGTCAAGTAAGTAAGGTGAGTACTAACATCTTAGTAACCTATAGAATAGTCATGCACACACAGGCTATCACACAAGCAATCATTATCTAACATATATGCAGTTATTGAAATAACGTAAATAATCATTAGCACACAATATCATTGAAATCATATAATCTCTATATGCAATGGATGCTTTCTCCCTTATTACTCTATCTAACCTTATTCTGCTAACTAAAACCATAGGCTTATCTATGGTTTGGCTCACATACCAGACTAGCCAAAACTACTCTAGTACTCAAAATGTACCTGGCCAAATGTATAGAGACCAAGCTCAGACTATGACTCCTCTCTTTAAAAAACAAATTAGGAGGTATCACAGTCCTACATTCCTCCTCTACAAACATGACTAGGTAACTATTAAAGAATGACGTCCTAAAAAGGCTAACTGCTGTGCACAAAGTGGAGGCAAATCATGTGGTTACAATATATCAGTATCATAAGCTCCTCAACTCAACCATCAATGCATGTCATGCATATACAGCAATTTCGGTACATACAAACATGCTTAAAAGAATTTAGAATATTTCATGAATCATTTACTCTCATGTTTTTATTTCATATGTGCATATCTACAAATATACAACATGCTTAGCTGAATTAAATAAAAATGAAATATAATACATCCATATCATTTTTTTCACCATTTGGCAATCTGAATAAATTGTGTACTTGTGCATGACCAAATAATGTTTCATACATCTATCCATGCGTACTCAATGATAACAAACATATTTGAAAAAATCCCAAGTTACCTGTTCTCTTTTTTCCCACAAGCAATTTAATGGCAAATCCATGTAACAAGAGCTCATAGCAAGAGTCTACAAGAATCGCATACATATAAACATTAATTTATAACTCAACTATTTTAAACCTGTCCTAAGGCTGGTCTAAGGTTGTCTTAAATCTACGCTAGGACCCTAAAATTACCCTAAAAACCCAAAATTAATTCTTTTAAATCCATATTCCATTATCATTTAGTTAGTTCATTATCATAATCATGGTTATCAAATCGGGATACGAATCGTGTATCGGAAAGCCGGTTTTATGAATCTTGAATCGTACCGTATTGTGAATCGTAAGATTCATGAACAATTATTGAGGATAATGTATAAGTAATTTTCACATAAAAAATATTAAAAGTTTGTAAATATTAGGTGCTATAAACTGCCCCAAAAAAAATGAAATAACCAATATATGAAATTTTAAAGATAAATAGTCTCCAAAATCCATTCAAAATTCAAAGTCAAACTCCTAACTTAAAAAGACTAAAGTCAGTAAACATAAAATTCAATCCATCATTCATCATCTCCAAGATCAATGTCACTCAATTCATGATCATTCTCCATTAACAATGTCATTTCTTCATCATCCTCTTCTTCCCCATCTTCAACATTATCTTCATTCTCATTCTCTTGTTCTACTATAGATTTCCCTTTGCTATTGGTTTTGGCATTCAAATTTCTTGGACCTAAGGGGGAAAAAAAACTTAATAAGTATGATGATATATATTTAAACTAAAATCAACTTAAATTTAGTTTTAAAATATTATACCTCTCTTTCTTTTCTTGCTTGGAGCTCCTTCATCAAGAGTGAAACTCTCATGTATGTCCATCCATGACCCATCTACTGGCAAGCATGGGTTTTCTTTTTCAGTGATCCACTCATCATCAGATTCAATATCTGATAAACAAATGGGATCATATGTCTCTCCCTTTTCCTCTCTAATCTTCTGTCTCATCTCAAGTTGAAGGTTATACTTGACAAATACAAGTGCATTCAACCTTTGTTGTTCTAAGCGATTCCTTCGCTTAGTATGGATTTGATCAAACGTGCTCCAATTTCTTTCACATCCAGTAGCACTACATGTGAGACTCAAAATTCTCATAGCTATCTTTTGTAACTCTTTACCTTCTCCTCCATAACTTTCCCACCAAAGAGCTAAAAAAAAAAACAATAATTAGGAATGTTTTTCAAAATTCAGATTTATTATTAAGGTTAAAAATTAAATTCTTATAGATAGTATAGACTAGAGAATAATACCAGGTTGCTTTTTGTTTCTAGTATCTATTGCCATGCTCCTTCCGAAAAGTCCCTTAGCAGACTTGAATGCCTCGAGTTGTTGATCAACTAAAAATCTTGTCTTTCTATCCGGAATCATTCTCTCAATAGTTTCATATAAACCAAAATAAACTTCTTGATCCGCATTAAATTTTTCATCATAATGGAACCTAAAAAAATAATGAATAAGTTATCTTTTTCTAGCATACAATTAATAATAAATATAAATATTTAAATTTTAAACTTTAAATTGTATAAAACTTACTTAGGATTAAGAAAGTAGGCAGCCGCATGGAGGGGTCTATGTAGTTGCAAATTCCAACGAGTATCAATAATCTTCCATATCTTTTTATACCTTGATTCTTTCTTTTCAAAATTGTCAGCAATCTCTTCTTTGGCCCTATCCATTGCTTCATAAATATATGGCATAGCAGGTTTAGAGTCACCATCTACAAGTCTCAAAACTTTTACAAGTGGACTCACACACTTTAAGCAATATTTGATGGAACTCCAAAATCTAGAATCCCCAAAAATCATGTCCGCCACTTGCTTACCCTCACTTTTACTAGCAAAAGAACCAGAAACCCAATCATCTGAAGCAAACATGGTTCGAAGAGCATTCTTTTGCCGGAATATGCAACTTAGTGTAAGATAAGCTGTTGCAAATCTTGTCACTGCCGGTCTAGCTAATTCTCGTCCCTTGGAATATTTTCTATACAAGTTCAAGACCCATGTATGCCTATAAATGAATGTTGTTATTTTCTTTGCATTGGTGATGGTATTATAAAATACCGGAAGTTGCCCAATGTCTTCAAGGACTAAATCAAGGCAGTGAGCTGCACAAGGAGACCAAAATAATTTTTTTCTCTTCTCTTCTAACATCTTCCCTGCTGCCACAAGATTTGAGGCACCATCTGTCACAACTTGCACCACATTATCCTCTCCAATTTCCTCAATCATATTGTCTAGTAATTCAAACATTTGTTTAGCATCTTTAATCACACTACTTGTGTCCACTGACTTTAGGAAGACTGTCCCACTAGGACTATTAACTAAAAAATTAGTAAGAGACCTCCCTTTACCATCAGTCCAACCATCACACATCAAAGTACAACCCCATTTCTCCCAATCCTTCTTATACTTCACTAAACTTTCTTGAATTTTATCAACAGCTTTTTTTAAATGAGAAACTCTTACCTCATGATAACTTGGAGGTTTCAAACCCCTACCATATTCACCAACAGATTTTAACATTTGAATAAATAGTGGACTTCTTACCAAATTGAATGGTAAAGCATTACCATAGATGTATTTACAAATATCTTGAATTACTAAATCTCAATCTTTTACCATCTCATTCATTGTTTTTTGTTTGATAGTTTTTGATGTCCCTTCCTTCCCCTTAGCATCTTGAGCAGTTGCTTCTTCAATATTTCAACACTAATAGCATCTTATTTTTTTCTTTATTTTCTAGCATTTTAACAAACAACTTTTAACTTCATATCGGGAACACTTGTACATGGACTCACATTTTCTCTGGTTCCTGCCAAATGATGTTTCATCCTGGCTACTCACCCCAACATTGATGTGAACAGTATTTGCATTTAACCATAAGTCTATGGGCAGGAACACTTTCACAATGTTTCCATGTAATGTCAGCTTCCTTTTTTTCTTATTCTGATTTGACTCATTTTTCCCACCAATATAATATCCAATAAAAAAAATAGAGGAAAAGAAATACCACAGAATAGAAGAGAAGAGAAAGAACCAGCAAAAGAGGAGACTTGAGACTTCAATATTCAAACTTGAAAGCTTCCAATTTCAGCCACGAACCAACGGAAGAGAAGAAAAGAAGCGTGGGGCACAAGATAGAGAGTTAAAATGTGAAAGAAGACCAGGGGAATAAAAAAAAAAAGGGTTGGGTCGTTTGCTTCCTTATATAACCGAAAAAAAGCAAAAATTAAAAAAAAAAAAGGTAAAACGCGATTTCATCGTGTCGGGGTTGCGCAAGATCCGGTTCGGATCTGCGCGACCCGACGCTGCCAGAATCGCGCGATTCGCTGGCGTCGCGCGATTCACGCGATTCCGGTGTGATCGCGCGATTCAGGGCTCGATTCAGAAGCCCTTGAGATACACTGGGAGATTCGTATCTCCCAGTGCATTTTCTGTAACAAATCGTGCGATTTGTATCCCGAATCACACGATTCTAATAACACTGATCATAATCAACTACAAGTAAATCTTAAATTTATAAAATTTCCAAACTTTCAACATTTAAATTTGTAAACTAAGTTCCAATACATGTATAAATTTTTTTTGAGTAGTAAACTCTAAAATTAATATTGAAGGGTTTCAAACATTATAACATGGGTGTGGCAGTTTCATCAAAAGATCCCATGTGCCCCATAGCCACAACATTGCATTGACTATACACACGCACACCCCTATTTATCTAACCAATTAACCTTCAGTGTTTATTGTCTATGGCATGAGAGGAAGGTATAACTATGGGTAAAAGAAAAGCTGCAACATACCACCTCTGATCTTTAATATAAAAGTTAGTTGATTAATTTGAGTAGATGAAGAAAGTTTGTCAAGTTAGTTATTTGTAATAAACAGGTGTTATCTTTTCTAGAATACTCTTACTAATAATGTGTATTAGCTAGAATTATTATTGATAGCACCTTAACATGTGCAACTACTAAAGGACTATTTTAAAAAAAATCGATAAATATAAGAGATAAAGTGAATTGAAATCTTATATTTACCACCAAATAGAATGTTAAACTAACGCTTATATTAAGAATAGGAGGGGATATTAAAAGTTATTGATTTTATGAAGTTAGAAAAACAACAAAGAAAACGCAAGCACGCCTGCATATACACACAAATGTATGTCTCATGGTTTTTTTCGCCTCATCTAATTCAATTAAAGATAGAAACTATTTTACCTGGAAAAAGCTTCACACATGGAAGTACCGGTGATTGGAGAACGAGGGAAAAGACAAAATCAGATGAAGGAAAACAAGACAAGTGGGAAAAGATGGGGTTTACAGTATATGTACTTATCCATTCAACGGAAAAAGGAATCAATGAGGTGCCTGGCAAAATTAATGGGGAAGGGAAAAATAGATATGAGGGGGAGGACTGGATATAACGAGAAAAAACAAGAGACGGCTGCTGAGGTGAGCCAAATATAGGTTTAGGTTTAGGTTGTTACTTAGATTATAAATAACACAATCCCTTACTTTAATGATCTTTTATTTACTTTACAAAAGTAATTTAAATATATGTAACCATTTAAATTTTGATATAACTCAAATATCAATATAATAACTGAAACGAGAAATAGGTAGGAAGTAGAAAAATGCTAACTACGGTTTAAAACAGTTCCCTAAAGTCACCTCACCATAAAAATTTAAAACCCAGAACGCTGAATCCATCGTGTGAGGTCCCACCAGACCAATAGCAAGCAAAGAAATGTCTCCTTCTTTCTATTTCAAGTTAGCATGTCAAGTGCGTGATTGGCACTCGATCTCTTCAATACTTTATTGGATCTGAAAGCAAAGAAGGCAATGATAATGCCGCTGTCGATTGATTATTAAGGTTATGGATGCAAAATACGTTGACAGAAAAACATGTGGGCTTTATATTGAAGCGTTCAAAATTAGCCTGTCCTAGTCTCGACCCGAAATTTTTTGAGATGGGCCAAGATATGGGATGAGGACGGATCCATATTTTGTGTTTTAGGAGATATCCGTTCGCTTTTGATTTTAGTGCTCATGATTCTTCTAATATTGGTTCTTAGCTACATGGTTTTGGTGGACAAATCAGTTAAATTTGCAACTGAATGATGCAGATTTTAATCTAACTAATTAATTATTTATTATTGTTTATTTTAGATCATGGGTAGTTACTCCATTCACCCCACTTCCCCACTCTCCCTCATTTTATTTCTTTTATTTATTTTATTTCTTTCTTTTATTTATAGTTTAGGGTTTCAATTTTGTGAGCCAGACTTGGCATTTAGAATTTATCGATCAGTTTTCTCCCGTTCTCCTGCTTCTCACTTCTCCTCTCTTCTTCTTCCTCTTCTCTAACCTCTCATCCCTTTCAATCCTTTTTTGTTTTACATCAATTTTGGCATTAGAGCCTGTTGTGTTTCCCTGTGTTTAATTTCTATCAATCCAAACCATCCAACACACACCCTAAGTTCAAAAGCTCCATCAGTGCCGTCACTCTCTAGGTCTTGCCGCACAATCGCCTCTGTCCATTCACTCCTAGGCCTCCTCTCACCGTGCCACCACCGTTATCATCCTCTTCGGCCAATAACCGTCCAGATCACTCAGTTTCACGGGAGTTACTGCCTGAAGAAGTCCACTGCGCAAGATCACCGTCACCGTCACTTTGAAGGCTCATAACTCTCTCGTCCGACCTCCGATTGCCGCGAAACCACCGCCGTTCGAACCGTAGGGAGGAACACGGTCACACCCCGAAGTTTCACGGCCAACGAACTATCGACGCGCCTCCACGTGCCGGAAGTAGTATCTGCGTGTGAGATCCACGCGCCTCCGTGTTCTGCAGTTCCAGATTCAGTTTTAGCGAAAATTACACATTTGGACCCGAATTTTCCAGAAAATTTCGACTTTCGCCCCAGATTTTGAAATTTTCCAGTCTGACCCAATTTGTTCGAGGAAATTACACTTCTGGACCGGATTTTGTCAAAATTTTCACTTCGGCCACAGAATCATTTAGACACTTTGGGGTAATTTTTCTGGTCTCTTTAAGTGCGTTGGTAAGGCACAATTGACCCTCTCTTAACTTACTGTGACTAGTTTGACATACTGGAGGTTACTAGTTTGCTTTTGCCATTTTTATTGATTATTGTCTACCGTAGATATTGTATTTTATTAGCATTTTCATTTGTTTAAAAAAAAAAGAGAAAAAAAAAGAAAAAAAAAAGAAAAAAAAAGGAGGAAGAATTATTTTCATTTTATTAGTAGCTCTTTACTTGCTTCATATTTGTTGTTAGCTTTCGTCTACCTACTGCATGACTATTCGTGATATTGAAAATAGACAAGACACCTTAGACCAAACACTTCAATCTTTAGAACCTCGTGTTAGCTCCCTTCAATCCCAAATGGACCAGAGACTTCAAACCTTTGAACTAAAACTGAATGAACTTACCAAATGCCTTAAGGAATCTTTGGTCGAGATTAAGCAAGAATATAACTCCCAGTGTCAGGAGCTTAGAGCCACTACTCAGGAGCTTAAGGTATCTAATCAAGAGCTTAGGACCTCCCAGCAAGAAATTAGAGATTCTCTCCTAAGAATTGATAGGCATGTCTTTAGTAAAGGTGCAGAAGGGATTCTTGGAAATGTACCTGAGACCAATCAAGCGCACCTTAAGTTCGACACCATTGGACCATCTCACACTAGAGGCTCCCAACTGTCTATAGGGATACGTAACCCGCAGGCTAAACCGCTACACATTGAGACCCTTCCCCCACAGTTCGAGGAAGAGGACAACCCATGGGATGAGCAGGGACAGAGGCTCGCTACGAATCCCATGTTGTGAATTGACGAGCCTATGGAGGATACGCCGCGCGCCCTAGGTATGGACGAGAACCGTCGCCGCCCAAATGATCCGAGACACCCTCGGCAAGACTACAATGATGATGCGACGAAGAGGGTTAAAGTTGAGGCACCTGACTTTGATGGTCGTTTAGATGCGAATGCCTTCCTCGATTGGTTAGCCACCATGGACGACTACTTCGAGTGGTACAATATGAGTGACATACAACGCGTTCGTTTTACCAAGATGAAGCTCGTAGGATCTGCAAGGAAGTATTGGCAGTTCGTCCAAACGAACCTTGAACGCCTAGGGCAACCTCCTGTCACTACTTGGGAGGAGATGAAGTTGAAGCTTAAGGAAAGTAAGTGCCGGTCAGCCATTAAGCATGCTTTCAACCAAATTGAACAACCTCAAGCAAGGAACCTCATCGATAGCCGACTACGTCTCTCGATACGATGACCTTCTGATCCGCAATGACTTAAATGAGCCGAGTTTTGTGGTTATTGAGAGGTTCATCAGCGGCCTTAGGGATGACATACAGAGGGAGCTCAGAGAGTAAACCGTCCTTACACTTTAGAGGAAGCATCATAAGGCTATCGACATTGACTCCCTGCCTAAGTATCCCTCTTTCAGGCATCCCAGCTTCTCTGATTAGAGTCTCGTCCAACACGCAGCTCCACTGTTTCGGGCAATCAGCGGATAAGTCAACAACTTTCAGGACCAAGCGCTCTAGGCCAAGAGAGTCATCAGCCTCGAACGCTCGCACAGGTAGCTCATCGATAGAGTGTTTTCACTCTAAGGGACACATCGCTTCAAAGTGCCCGCAACGTGCGTTGCTTATCGAATCTCAAGACGATGCACTACTCGAGAGCGATCCAGATGTCGTCATCGACCCTGTCGATATTCCTTCTGATGTGGACGAAGAAGAAATTAATTGTAATGACATACCATCAGGTCATCTTGGAGTGATGCGATGCCTCCTGACTGTCCCAACGCCAGATGACTCATGGAAACGGAATAGCATCTTCCATACCTTCGTGAAGTGCGGTGATAAGTCATGCAAGCTGGTTATTGATAGTGGAAGTGAAAGGAATGTGATCTCTAGTCGAGGTGTTGCTCGTCTTGGACTTAAGACAGAGCAAATTGCTAAGCCTTTCCGAGTTGCGTGGATCGACAACACTTCATTGCTTATCACTCAGCAGTGTCGAGTCCCACTCCAGTTTGGGTGACTACAAGGAGGATGTTTTATGTGTTGTGATTCCTATGGATGTGTCTCATATTCTTTTAGGACGCCCGTGGCTATATGACCATGATGTCACTATCCAAGGCCGAGCGAACAACCACATCTTCAAGCATGAGGGCAAGACCATCTTACTCCGTCCTGCAAAGCCTGAGCCTAAAGCAAAAGGTCTAATCCCCACGAAAGGATCCACTTCTAAACCTATCAACCTTCACCTCCTCACGGAAAAGCAATTCATCGAAGAAAGTAGAGAGGGTGATGTCATCCTTGTGTTGTTTCTAAAGTCATTTCTCCTCCTGCACACCAATACCTGACAACTTCCCAAAAGAAGTGACCCAACTCTTGGACGAGTTTAAAGATGTTGCACTTGAGGAGTTACCTCCTGACTTGCCACCCATGAGGAACATCCAGCATGCAATCGATTTGGTTCCAGGATCACAGCTCCCCAACCTTCCACACTACAGGATAAACCCTAAAAATCGGGAAGACCTCAATCGTCAGGTTAACAGCTTGCTTGAGAAGGGCTATATCCAGCATAGCCTCAGTCCTTGTGCTGTCCCTGCCCTTCTGACTCCGAAGAAAGACGGCTCGTGGAGAATGTGTGTTGATAGTTGAGCCATAAACAAGATAACTGTCAAGTACAGGTTCCCGATCCCTAGGTTAGAGGACATGCTTGATTTGGTGTCTGGGTCTAAGTGGTTCTCCAAGCTTGATCTTCGTAGTGGTTACCATCAGATTCGAATCAGACCAGGAGATGAGTGGAAGACCGCATTCAAGACACAAGATGGACTGTACGAGTGGCTCGTTATGCCATTTGGCTTAACAAACCCCGAGCACATTTATGCGAGTGATGACACATATGCTGCAGCCCTATCTGGGAAAGTTCGTGGTTGTCTATTTTGATGACATCCTGGTTTTTAGTAAGTCTAGATGACCACTTGCACCACCTTAGACAGGTGCTTCTGACCCTGCGGAAGGAGAAATTTTATCTCAACCTACCAAAGTGCTCCTTCCTACAGAGCCAAGTTATGTTTCTCGGATTCATCGTCTCGGAACAAGGCTTATCTGCTGACCCTGCGAAAGTCCGAGCTATTCAAGATTGGCCAGAACCGCAAACACTGCATGAAGCACGTAGCTTCCATGGGCTTGCATCTTTCTATCGGTGTTTCATCAGAGACTTCAGCACACTTATGTCTCCAATTACTGACTGCCTGAAGAAGGATAAGTTCAACTGGACTCCCATGGCCTCCACAGCTTTCAGCACTATTAAGAAAAAACTCTCGAGTGCTCCCGTCTTGGCTTTACCTGACTTCAACAAGTGCTTTGAAGTTGCATGTGATGCATCCGGGGTTGGGATTGGAGGCGTTCTCAGCCAAGAAGGCCACCCTGTCGCCTACTTCAGTGAGAAGCTCAATGAGGCCAAGCAAAAATACTCCACGTATGACAAAGAGTTCTACGCCATTGTTCGCTCTTTGGAGCATTGGAAGTACTACCTCCTTCCCCAACAGTTTGTCATATACTCAGACCACCAGTCTCTCAAATTCCTTAGCTCCCAACGGCATTTGAATGCCAAACATGCCAAGTGGAGCGAATTCATTCAGGAGTTTACCTTCGTGGTCAAGCACCGCCCAGGGGTAGAGAACAAAGTAGCTGACTCTCTTGGTCGAAGAATCCACGTTCTCAACACTCTAACGGTTAGTGTCATGGGCTTTGACCGGCTCAGGGATGAGTACACCTCGTGTCTTGACTTTGGCATCATTTATAACGAGGTTAAAGATGGCAACCACCACGATCATGTGGATTTCCTTATCAATGATGGCTACCTGTTCCTTGGGACAAGATTGTGCATTCCTCGCACGTCAGTGCGCGATTTTCTTGTTTGGGAATTGCATGCTGGAGGGTTAGCCGGACACTTCGGCGTTCAGAAGACTACGGTCCTGGTTGAAGATAGGTTCTACTGGCCTTCCCTTAAGCGTGATGTTGCTCGAATCCTTTCCCAGTGTCATACTTGCCATACGGCCAAAGCAAAGAAGAGGAATACTGGATTGTACACGCCTCTTCCTATTCCTGAGGCACCTTGGAAGGACATTAGCATGGATTTCGTGCTTGGATTGCCTAAGACAGTGAGAGGGCACGACTCTGTCTTGGTTGTGGTTGATAGATTCTCAAAGATGGCACATTTTATTCCGTGCAGTAGGACTACCGATGCCTCACATCTGGCAAAGCTTTTCTTTCGAGAGGTTGTGCGTCTTCACGGTTTGCCTACCACTATCGTCCCTGATAGGGATGTCAAGTTTGTCAGCTATTTCTGGAAGACCCTTTGGAAGCTATTCGGTACACAACTGAAGTTCTCGTCTGCTTTCCACCCTCAGACTGACGGACAGACTGAAGTGACTAACCGTAGCTTAGGTGACCTGCTTCGTAGTTTAGTTGGCGATAAGCCTGGTAACTGGGATTTAGTCTTGCCTATAGCTGAATTTACTTACAATAACTCGGTCAATAGATCCACTGGCAAAAGCCCATTCCAAATTGTTCAGGGTTACAACCCAAAGTAGCCTGTTGACCTTATTCCCCTTCCCCTATCTGCTCGCCCTTCTGAGTTCGCCGAGACCTTTGCACATCGCCTTCACGATATTCATGTTGAGGTTAGGCGTAAGTTAACTTTAAATAATGACAGGTATAAGGTAGCTGCTAATGTCTATCGATGTCACTAGGAGTTCGATGTTGGCGATCTTGTCATGGCTCGTATACGGCCTGAGCGTTTTCCAAAGAGGCCTTACAAGAAGCTGCATGCTCGTGCCTCTGGCCCATTTTGCATTTCCAAGAAATTAGGGCCCAATGCATACTTATTAGAGTTACCTCCAGATATGGCTATCAGTCCAGTATTTAATGTTAAGGATCTTGTTCCTTACCGGGGCACTTTCGAGCCGCCCCCTTTGTGTTCTGATGATTCTGCAGGTACCTCGACCTACCAAGCCCCAACTCCACCGTTGCCCAAGGTTGCGCTGCCTGCCCCAGCCATTGATGCCGTGATGGATGAGCAGACGATATCCACTCCAGCAAGTCCCATTAGTCGTTACCTCGTTCGTTGGAAAGGCTGCACTGATGCAGATGCCACATGGATTACTGAGGACAAATTTCGTCGTATGGACCCCGCCTTCCTTGATGACTTCCAGCTGTCCAACTCTCCAGTGGCGAGTTCTTCCAAGCCGAGGAGAAATGATGCAGATTTTAATCTAACTAATTAATTATTTTATTATTGTTTATTTTAGATCATGGGTAGTTACTCCATTCACCCCACTTCCCCACCTCCCTCATTTTATTTCTTTTATTTATTTTATTTCTTTCTTTTATTTATAGTTTAGGGTTTCAATTTGTGAGCAGACTTGGCATTTAGAATTTATCGATCAGTTTTCTCCCGTTCTCCCTGCTTCTCTACTTCTCCTCTCTTCTTCTTCCTCTTCTCTAAACTCTCATCCCTTTCAATCCTTTTTTGTTTACATCACTGAATAATTAATTCCAAAATATGTGAAGTGGCTGGAAAATAATATTTTTCCAAGGGTCAGCTGTACATGCATTATTATTGAAAGACGAAGAGTTAATTGAAAAATGTAGAAGAAAATAGTTAGTGATAATTATTTATTTAACACTCTTAAGTCTTAAGATGGAGGTTATTAAATAGGTACAATTACAACTAAAATTAAAATTGCGTAGCATTGAATGATATATCAAAACTGAGGTTTAAAATTAATTGGTTCTTATACTACTAGGGTTTTTTTCCCCTTCATGTTTGTGGTTTTTATTTTAAAAAACATAAATAAGAATGGAGGAATTATCTTGTACTTATAATTTTTTGTGTGGCTATATTCAAATTACAAAACTTAAGTATCCGCTGGTGATTTAACAATCACTTATATTCAAGTAGGTTGTTAAAATTTCAAATTTTATGATATAACTATTTATTTTCTTTAACACTCTCAATTTGAAAGTTATTAAATAAATACAATTAATATTAAAAATTGAAATTGCGTGACATTGAATGATAGGTAGAATTGAAATTAAAGTTAATTAATTGGTTCTCATATAATGCTACTTGGATTTTATTTTATCTTTCGTATTATATGTTATTTTTTAAATTACGTCCTATGAAATTTTAGATGGAACTGATATTAAAATTGATTAATTGATTCTTGTGTAATAGCAATAATATTTCTTGGGTTTTCTGGTAAAAAAATATTTCTTGGGTTTTATATTTTTCTTCATCTATGTGTTTTTTTTTTTAATAAAAACAAGGACTTCATGTCTCTTCCTTTGTATTCGTTACCAATTGAGTTTTGTCTTTTCCTTAATCTATATGGTTTTTTTTAATTAAAAAAAATTCATTTCTGGTCTTTTTAGAATTCTTAATTTAATATATTTGAGTGTTATAATAATATGTGTCTATCTACTGATTTTCTATTACATTGCATTTGGTTAATATAAAGTTAATCGTTTAAAGTTATCTGTTTCAAATATTATTTTGTTATTTGTAAGGGCAGTTTGATTTTTACTTTAAGACGTTTTCACTTTATTCTAGGTCTTTATTCATGAGAAAAAAAAGTTTTCCTAAACAACTTATTAATTCGATGACATGAGAAAAGATTTCGACTACTAAAATGTTTTTACAAATTCCAATAAGCATTATACCTTATTTCCCTTATTTACACGTGTTGTAAATTTTTTTTTTTTGGTTTGTTGAAAGAGATTTTGGATAGTTAGCTTGGGCTGGGATTGGTCAATTTTTAATATCCTGGAGGGGGGTAGATTGACTTTTAGATGTTTTAGGATGCTAAGTGCTAGATATACTTTAACAAATATTTTAGGGTGCTGACTTTAGCCCTTATAATTATCTTATTTCACATAGTACTTAAATGCTAATAACCTAACATTTAGCACTTCATTAATTTTTTCAATCAAATGGTTTGTTGAAATTCAGATTATCACCATTTTTTAAGGGACTCAAAATTTAAGGATTTTTATCCATGGGGATTTATTAGATGCTAAGCTAATCAAGGAGCTTTTGAGGTCGTTAGAATTGTTGAGCATTATCTTCTTTGATGTTTAGAATCTCTCATCAATTTGTTTTATCATTTAACTATTCACAAAATTTGAAAATTATTTTCTGACATTCTGGTAGGTAGGAAGTAGAAAAATGGCAACCCCGGTTTAATTTTAAAACAGTTCCCTGAAGTCACCTCAGCATGAAAATTTAAAACCCAGAAAGCTGAATCCATCGCGTGAGGTCCCACATGACCAATAGCAAGCAAAGAAATGTCTACTTTCTATTTCAAGTTAGCATGTCAAGTACGTGATTGGCACTCGATCTCTTCAATACTTTATTGGATTTGAAAGCAAAGAAGGCAATAATAATGCTGCTGTCGATTGATTAATACGGTGATGGATGCAAAATACATTGACCAAAAAACATAGGGGTTTTATATGAAGGATAGGAAGTGCTCTTTCGATCCTTAATATAAGACCAATTTAACTATTTTAATTAAATTAAAGATGTTAGTTAAGTTAAGTAATAATCATAAAAATCCCAAAATACCCTCCGTTTAAAATTCTGAAGAGAAACTGACATTTGAAAAAATTCAAGTCTGGTTAACTCGCCTCCTCCAATCCAACGCCGTCCAAGTTCTCCTGGCTCACACACTGTCCAAGTTGTCGGTCTCACTCATCAACTGCTTATTTCGTCGATATTGTTTCTCTATATTTCATATTTTCCGTCAATTTCAGTTTTGCTTACTTAGTTCATCAATGTTGTCTCTGGATTTTGGATTTCTGTCAGATTTCGGTTTTGCTTGCTTAGTTTGTCAATGTTGTTTCTCTAGATTGCAAATTTTTATCGATTTCAGTTTTTTAAAAAAAATGTTTAAATTATTTTATTAAAAATATAAAATGGTAGAATTGATGTATGTGTGGAATTAATGAATAATAAATATTCATTCACTTTATCAAATATATAGGTGTATTATTAATGAATAATAAGTATTATTGCAGTATTTAATTATTTAATAGGGATAATTTAAGAAATAATGAAAAAATATGAGAAAGGGGTCCTATATCTAGGATCAAGATCAACCTTCCAATTGGGTTTTATATTAAGAAGCGGAGGAGTAGTATATTCATTCCATTCTTCTCCTCTTGGGTGGTTATTACTTCTCACACCTTCACTTTCTACTTTCTTGGTCGTCCAATCAAGGGGAAGATTCGTCATCGGAATTTCTAAGAGTTAGATGATCAAGTGAATCAACTTAGGCTGCATCATTGCATTGCATAATTATTAGAAACCTGGTATTTTTTGACTTCTCTCTCTTCTGTAGTGCTCTGTTGTACCACTTAAATTTAGGTATCAATAGTCTAAACTCTGTATAAGTACCAGTAGATCAACTTGCAAAGCCCTGAAACGATAATTCAGATCCGAATATGGATTCAACCCAATACACACTTCTCTATTCATTATTTATTTTTCCAACAAACTCTTTTATTGAATTTCAAAATCTCATCTTGGGATTTTGAATCGCCCATAGAAATTTTGCAATTTCAGTGCATCATTTTGGAAATTTTATGTTTTTCAGGTTTTTTTCCTATCATTTTTTTTCAAAATTAAATATGTCCTACCAAACTATCACTACTACAAATAAGGCTATTTTTGTCACTCATTTTCATCTGTTTTGAAAAATATAAGAATATGGGCTTTCAAACTCGACTGTTAAAAGAAAATAGACGGGGTATGGGCTCCCATACTCATTTGTTGTGAGGAACAGACGATTATGGGGGGTCCATACTCGTTTGTTATGATGAACAGACGAGTATGAGCTCCCCATACTTGTCTGTTTTTCTTAAAAACAGATGAAAATGTCTTTTTTTTTATTTTTATCAAATTTCATCTTTGCCACTCACATATTTGAACATACTCTAGAAATACGCCTTCTCCTTTCTTCTTCGTGTGCAGTGAGCTCTTTCTTTCCCTTCTTTAGATTTCTACTTCTCCTTTCCAGTGTTGATGCCGACAATTGAGTTTGTCTTCTCCTTCTCTAGCTAGTAGCTCGCCGTCTTCTTTTCTCTCTCTCTCTTCCCCATTGGTTTTCTCCCTCTCTTCCTCATTCTTCATCCATGTCATCCCATGACAAGGAGCAACATCTTCTTCCACAGAAGTCACCATTTGATCTTGTCCACCTTAAGCTTGTTCACAACACAAGGTAAGTGCATGGATGTATGTGTCTTTTACATTACGTGAGTTTTTGGATGTTGAAAGAAATTAATGTAATTGATTGCAGGTGTGTATGTATGTTTTCTATTTAAATTGATTGTTGGTAAGAATTGCACTTATGAATTATTCAACATTGATTGGGTTACATTTTGATGATTAAAAAGCTTGCTAAACTTGTTTAAATTTAACCTTAATGCACATAAGGTGTTTGTGAAAATATGTAAGAGAGCAATTTGATTGGCATGCAATAGTTCTATTTGGGTTTCGGGCCACAATCTAATTAGTAGTTTTAGAAATATTTACATGTTTTTTTTCCTACTATGGTAACTTATATAACAGTTTTTCTTTTCTACCATAGTAATAGTTTTATGACAAGTTTATAACGTTTTAGTGAGAGAGTTTTACACATCACACTGCGAACTTTTCCCTTTTGAGATTGTTAGCAAGAGAGACAAAGGCAATGAGACCAGTTATAAGATTATTTGAGTTTTACTTCAGAATGTCAAAGAAGTTAGAGGAGAGTTGTTAAATCTTTTAAGCCTTTGCGATACACTACATTTTACTCGCATTCTAGCAGCAAGTACAATGGGAAGGAGAAAAGCAGAAGTAGAAATCTAATGTACCTTTACCCGGTTGAGAAGAGTAAATTTTTACCAACTTTTGCTCCTCCTCCTCCTCCTTTTGGTAACATACGACGCAAATACAAGCAACCAATAAGAGAACGCCAACTACTGCTCCAGCAGATAATCTAGCAATAGCCCCACCTTTTAGACCTGCTTGTGTCGAAAACAATATCAGACCAAAGTAGCACCGACCTTATAATTTCAGCATATTCTTACCAACGCATTCATCAAGTAAGCAACTTTCTCAAAAGAGAGAAGGCCAACCTTTCGTGCTGCAAAGGGAAAAGAGAACACACACATTAGGATTAAGAAATTTAGAGTAAATTACAAGAACTCCTTAGTTTTGCTAAAAGTACAAATCCAATTCCAGAAAATACAATTTAGTGCCGCTTATTTTTTTTAATACTTAAACACCCTCTATGATATGTATTTTATCCGAGTAGCACCAAATAATAAAAAAAAAAAGCAGATTGTTTTCATGAATATTAACTACCAAAAAAATGCAAATAGGTTATAGAGGGGTGCTAGAGTAAAAAATTTCAAAAACTGGACTAACATGTGGTGCAACTTTGTTTCGAGAGAAGTGCATGTATGTTTTGAAAATAGAGGGAAAATTTAATTTGCTCAAAAATATTACTAGAGAAAAGAAAAAACCTATGCATCTTCATGTACAAATCGTACACAAAGTAGGCAAGTTACCTTGGGGCCATTGGCACATTAGCGTCATTTTGGCCTAAAAAGTTAAAAGTATCAAATATGTGAGGCATGTCTAGAAATATTTTAGTATCTCATAAACGAGTAAAAAAATTTGAAAACATGATACTTGTTAGGTAAACATGGATCTGAATGCTTGTCTGACCTTGTGATATTTTTAGATTGTAAATGATCAGAAATGGTAATTATCCCATTCTTATCTTTCTTACATGATTCACATTAGTCAACAGTGAAATCACAAACACTAAAACCAAAAGTGGAATTAATTTTGAAAGAAAAATGATTGCTACGTTTAAGATTGTTCTTCTAATGTGGATAAAGAATTAGCAACATAATGGCTTCATCCTATGACTCAGTATCGATTGTCCTAAAGTTCTTGTAAGTTGCTCTAGATTGTTTAGAATGCTGTGTTGGGTATAACATTCAGTCTCCTGCTAAAATATGACACTATATGGTCAGTTTAGTTTGCAATCATCCTTTTTTTTGGTTACGTTATTACTCAAAAGTATTCCTTCGACATGGCATAAAAGGGCAATGAAATGAGGATCCAAATGTGCTCAATATGTACATTTTACAAAAATTCAAATTAAGGAATCAAACTTTGGCAGATTAGAGACAATCAGTATTTAAAGAAGCTTGCAAGTTAATGCAAATTTCGATGAATCAATAATATATAAATTTATGAAAGAGTAAAAAGAACAACAACATTTCACCCGGGGAAAAAAAAAACAGAAACAGCCAAAAAATACCAGCTCATAATTTACCGGATTACCCAACAATAAACTATTGCATAACTCAACAGCCACTAGAATAACGAGCTGCATTCTCTGCAAGGACCAAAATCACTTCATAATACTCTCCCTCATATGACATCTTTATATAGTTACTTCATCAGTCATTAAAAGAAAACAGTTTAAAGTTTATGTCAGTCAAATATCAAGATGGATTGTCCTGGCTTATAACAAGGGCCTCTGTAGAAACGCTCGGTAGTTCTATTAAATGTCATCGAAGGGCCGTTGAATTTCGCTAATAATCCGTACGAAACGCAGGATACTATCACACTATCAAAAGAGAACAGCCCCCACCTCCTTGACATAGAATAAGTATGAACTAATGGGGACTGGACAGTCCAGATTCATTAAACAATTTCTTTATACTTCATTTTTAAAAAAAACTTTAAAATATGCGAAATGGAGTATAAATAATCTTTTAATTGTCAACTCCAAAAAGGGGGAAAAAGAAAACAGAAAAATCATAATACAAATGTAATAAAATAGAAATGAAAAAAATCTAAATGATCCAGATGGGTGGCGCAGCCGTGTAGCAGACAAAACCAAAGCTAGAGATGGGAGACATTATAAGAGAGATAATGTTTGTATCGTCGACATCGGAACTCAATTTTACAAAGCAGAAAGCCAAAACTCAGCCTCACTTGTGTAATCCACAGGATCCAATGTAAAATTACCAGCTCTAATGCGAATAAAATAGTGTTTTTACAAAAAATGCAAAATCGTAAAAGAAGACCAAACGGTGAGAAGAATTTATTACAGAGAGGTTTATGGTCATATATATTTATATATGCTGACACTTGACAGAAAAGTTACTCTAAAATGATGATCAAATTCAATCATAGTTTATAATTAAATTATAAGACTTGAAAGAACAAATAAATTAATTTATCATCATAACATAAATTAGTGTACCTTTTCCTGGTATATATACACCAAACCACTTCCCTTGTTGGAATCAGCACCAGGATTATACTTCCGCAGCAACTCCTGATCAATCTTCGTCTGGTTCGCAATTGATTCCAGCGAATCCTCAGCTCTGAGTGGGTAAGTGATGAACAAAACCATACTGTTTCAAAACGTGGCTATCCCCACAGTAACAGTTCACCGCCACATCGAGCGTAACAGAATCGGGAATATTGTTCAGCGAATGGCCATTGCGGCTCTGCAACTCAGAAGCTGTGGTCAAATTGGAGTAGGTCTGATTCGCAATCTTCGTATAGGTGTCTTCTTTCTGCACTGGGTACCTAAATACGTAACCTGGATTTGCCCCATCGATGCAATCGCAAGGGAACGGAACGTTCACTCGAATATTCCTTGGGATATAGTCTTGGCTAGTTAGTATGCCTGTGTTATAGCTGACGATATCCTCAGCCCTTTCAAGAACCGGGGATTGCATAATCTTCGAAAGTTGGGTAAGATTGTCTAATTGGTCTAAAATATAGTAGGAGGCCAAAGCCAAGTTGCATCGTTTCTTGCACTTCGATTCTGCGTTGAAACAAAGGGAAAATAACAACAACAAGAGGAGTGGAAACCCAAATCTGGTTATCATTTTCTGTACGGGATTGATGAGAAAAGCAGAGAAATGGAGATGTGAGTGTGCTGAATGAATAAGCAGGGAGAAAGAAGCTTAAAATTTTGGATTGTATAATGGGAATGTACGGAATGTTTCCCAGTGGGATTAAAATTAACGAACGAAATAATGGAGGATTTGTATTTGATGTGAATGTTAATCATTGAAGACAAGTCAATTGATGAGGAAAAGTTTCCCGCGTATTTTCCTCCGGACTGCTTAGGGAGAGACGGTAGCAAAATTGAAGACTGGCAACCAAAGTCAAAGTTGGGATTTTGTTAGCCGGCTGAAGCAGCTTATTGGTTGCGTCCTTGACGGGGTGGTGAAAAATCTTGAGAAATTGCAATTAGGTCCCACGTAAGGGAATAAAATCATGAAATTATTCTGAAATCCTAAGAGATCTTATTATAATAAATTTTATTTGTTTAATTATAAAATTGCTCTTTTTTTTAAATTTGTATTGACAACTGAAAGAGTAGTGGTTGACAACTTAAGGTGCCAGAATTGACAACTATCGCGTGATAGTTGTCAATTCTGGCACCTTAAGTTATCAAACACTGCTTTTTAGTTGTCAATGCAAACTTAAAAAAAAAGATAATTTTGTAATTAAACAAATAAAATTTATTACAATAAGGACTCTTGAGATCTTAGAATAATTTCATGATTTTAAAGGACTCTTTTATATTTAATTCCATTAGGTGAGACCTAATTACAATTCTCCCAAAAATCTTTCAAACACCAGGGCTTTTTTTTCCCTATCTTAAAAAAAAAAAAAAACTTTTTCCCTTCAACTTCTCTAAAATTATCAAACTCAAGACACAATTTTGAAGCGAATTATGCATCAACCTCATTACACATGTACAGCGAAAAGAAAAAAAGTAGTTCAAATAATTTAAAATATACATGTCAAAAAAAGTGCTCAATAGTCTCCTTGTTAATGATTATGTCCAGTTGCAAAATGGAAAATATTTTGATACATATGAAAACATATTGCACAAGATAAATTGCACCAACTCAAAAGACTTGGATTCTTTAGACAATAAATTTTGCCATGAATAATTTTCATCAATTTTCTCTAACACTATTTATATATGGGGTCAATGTCTCGTAATATAACCAAAAAAAAAAAAAGGATAGGCAACACTTAAGTTTATACTGGTTAAAGTTTTCTTAATGAAAGTAAGTCACTACCTACGCATTGCTTTGATGTGATCTTTTACTTTTATAATACCTTTTAAGTCTTTTATCCTTAAACTATAAATTTCGATAACAAAATTCAATGCTGCAATTTTAGATGCTAACAAAAAGTTTCCAATTGATATGTTAATATTTTAATTCAGTCATTTTTATCTTAATAAATTAAACTTAATATGTTGATATTTAGAATGCTTTATCAACACTTAAAATTGTAATGTTGACATTTTTTTCCCTGTTAAATAAGATTAACATTGTTAAGATCAAATGACTAAAAAGTAAAAAGATAGAGATCAAATTGAAAACTAAACTACATTATTGCCTTCTCTCTCTCTCTTTTTTTAAACTAAGTTTCTAGTATATTAGTTAAATAACAATATTCGTAAAAATTTCATTTGGATGAAATTATTGACATTAATATTATTATGGATTTAAGATCAAGGGAGATCCAAAATAACAAGAATGTCACTTAATTTAAATATTACTCCTCTGGTCCTTACTATAAAACATAATTGTATTTAGAGCCTATTTCTTATATTTATCAATTTTTTTTAAATTATACTTATAAATACTCTATCAACCATTATCAAGTAGAAGAGGAAGAGAGAATATTAAAGAAGATGATTATGATATTTTAGAAAAAAAAATCATATTTTTTATAATTAACTAACTTATTTAACTTCTTTAATTTAATCAAATTAGTTAAATATGTCTTATATTAAAGACTATTCACTTATGCTCTCTGTTTCCGCTGCATCAAATTTGGGTATCGGATTTTCATACAAGGAGGCAACATCCCATTTCACAGAAGCAGAAGAGAGTGCCATTAGAGCCACCACAACAGATCTCATTCTTGGACGTCGGTCTGGTTTTTTCTCTGTGCATGCCTTGGCTAGTTGGACCATCTACAAGTCCCATGACAGGCATTTCAAGTGGTTAGATTCATCAACAGATTTGAATTCTATACAGATTATAACATCCTAAAATCACTTAAAATAAGCTAATCCAAATACTCACTATGTCAAAAAATACCACTACATCCTATCATAAATATAAGAGCTAGATAAAAAGTTTATTTTAGTTCTAAATATGAAATCCCAATCCCAATCCACTATCTTTTAAATTTATAATTTTTTCCCCCTTTGTATGTCCATGTTGATTGCACATAGCAAGAAGATTTCGATCAAGAATAGCTATAATGCACATGATTAGAATGCAGTATTTATGAATTTTGATCTAATCGTTGTTATCATATCATGTCATTTGGAGAACTATTGCACAATGTGCAAAACAGTCAACAGTGTTGTGCAATAGACGACCACCGCACACATAGTTAAGGCCAGCTTGTGCGAGGCTTTATTATATGCAATTGCTTTATAGAGAATTTCTGCATTGTGATTTGCGGTAAGTTTTTAAATAGCGTCAATTTCACTTCGTATAGTCGATGATGTTCACCACTGTATTGCTTCTTCTTCTCTCTCTCCTATCTTTAAATGTAGGGGCTAAATAATTAATTTATAAAAATTAAAGAATTTAGTTAAACTAATTATTTGGAAAGAATATGTATTAAACTCTCTTTGATATGTACAATCAATAGGAAAAATTAAGGGGATCATAAATTTTGGAGGCAAAATGAAATATTACATTTAAAATTAAACTAAATCCTTCAATTAGCTCTTATAATTAGGACCAGAAGAAGTATTTGCTATCAAGTTATTGGTCTAAAAATGCTGGCAAGTAACCCACAGATATTTTCCAAACTCAAATGTTTAAGTAGTTCATTATTTGCTCACCTTGTAAACAGAATCAAATGTATATTGGTCTTCAAGCCTAGGATCAACAAGCTTTAGAAGATGTTCTTCAGGATTAGGCTGCTCAAGAGCTTCTTCAAACTGCAGCAACCAAGGCAAATATAACCCTTAGTTATTCGATTAAAATGCTAGATATGCATTTAAAAAATCAAGACTAAATAAAATATTTATAATGGAGAAGTCAAGAATCACCAAAGAGACAAGGGTTCTCGCTTCAGAACCAACTTCACCGACACTGAGCACGGCTGCTTGAGCAGATATAAGTTCGCAGAGAACAACTCCGAAAGCATAGACATCGGTTTTAACAGTACCATCATTCCTATGCAAACAAAACAGAACTTATTTTTCCTTTCTTACTTGAATGTATGCTAAGAAAGTGCACCTATTAGTCAGAAAACTTGTCCCTATAAACCATTTCAAGGAAAGCGAGTTCCATACCAAGGAAAACTTTCTCGATATTCACATCCAATTATGTTAACGAAATAAGTAGAGCAGTGAAATAGAGAACAGATGGAAGCAATTTCTAACGTTGAGCAAAAAAGAAAAAAAACGAGAGAGAGAAGAAGAAGAAGCAATTTCTAACACTTCAGAGCCTGTTTAGTTAAGTAGCAGGATCTCAAATAAGCCCGTTTAAATCCAAATAAGTGATTATGAAGCATCTTTATCTTGTTTGGATAATTTTTATAAAATCCTGATAAATCATGATTTTATCCTTTTACCGCACTTTTAGGATAAACAATAAGGAGTAACTTATGTGTTTGAAAAATCTTGATCAATCTTCAGCAACTAAATTTTCTCCAATCTACCCTCCCACACTCTTCCAAAAATCTCTCCTCAAATATTAACCTCATGCCCTTTTTAGTAATTATACATCCATAAGTGATTTTAATAAATGAAAACCAAATATAATCACAATTTTTAAAATCACTTGTGAGAAAAAATATCCAAACAGAAATCATGATTAACCAGTGTCACTTATAGAAAGTGTCAAACGGGCACTAAGACATTTGCCTTAACAGAAGATACAAATAAGTGGTCCACAGTGTTTGTTATGATAGACGTGAGTGCTCCTTTTAGCCATGTTTGTTATGTGGCAAAATTAATCAATTTGAAAAGGGAAAAGAGGGATGCCCGCCATAAATTTGTCTTAAATCTACGGGATGGCCTCAGGTTCTAACTCCACACTTCAGCACAAACTGCAATTCTTAACTTCTATGAGCTAGCTACAGCCTGAAAGGAAAAAAAGAAGTTGCCATACTGGAGTGGTATATAACCGAATGTGCCTGCAAGCCCTTTAGAGAGATGAGATGAACTTCCCACTTCAATGAGCTTGGTTAACCCAAAATCTGCAACCTGAAAAGATGAATAATCAAGGACTTACAAGTCATTACAAAAACTGAAAAATAGAGATGGGTTCTACAGATATTGGACAAAAATTCAACCTTTGCACGGAAGTTTTGATCTATCAATATATTAGCTGGCTTTATATCACGATGAATATATACAGGCACTGTATGCTCATGAATGTATTCAAGAGCCCTGGCTGAATCCAGAGCAATTCGCACTCGTAGTGACCACGGCAATGGTTCTCTCCCTATCAAAAAATGACTTGATCATTAATATAAAATTTAAAGTATATTGCAAGCCGTACTATTTACAAGCTACAAATAGTATGGTTTATTTCTTAGACTTGTAATTTTTAGGAAATGTGTCTAGATAAATTAATATAATAATCAAATCAATGTGCATAACTGAAATAGATAATGGTGAAATGCTTTTCGCACCTGGATCACGTAAGTGCTCTTTTAAGTTCCCATTGTCAATATATTCATATACCAGGAAAAGACAATTCTTCTGAACACAATATCCGATCAAGCGTACCTGCACAGTTTTTTACAATTTCAATTGAACTTAAAATGAAGTAAACAACAATTGTAAACCACCCATAAGATGGATGCTTGAAATCCTGAACGTGCAGTCATAAAACACTGACACAGCTAATGACAAGGCAGAACATGACAAAACAACAGCATAGAAGCATATTAGATTAACTGTTGTGCATAAGCATATTACAACCAATGTTCTCATAGAACTTAATTGAAATCACATCAATCTAGAACAGCTTCTCACTAATTTTATATACCAATTGTATAATTTGTAAGCTGTTAATTCTTAATGTTTTTAGTAATTTTCTATTGGGGGATTAGGGGAAAGTTGGCATGAACAGTAGGGTGTGCTGCGGTTCTGTTAAGGGCGTCTTAAATTGTGAACCGTGGAGTATGCGTTAGTTCTCTCACAAAATTGCAAGCACACGACACGATATATGGACACTAGTAAAGACTCCACCCACTAACTCAATTCACCTGCTTTCATACTCTGTTGCGCTTTATATTTTGTGAAGCAAATGCATGGTGCAGAGATGATTCTCTTTGATACAAATTATTGCAAAAGTAGAACAAGATAAGCAGACGAGTGGAGAAAGACTGAAGAGTCGTGAAAAAGAGCAAGACAGATGTTGGATGAGTTGAGAAGCGTTTGAATGAGCTGAGTGAGAAGAAATTGTTCGTATCCTGCAGGATGCTTTTACAAGTAAAGAATGCTTTTACAGTAACCTCCCTGAGAAAGTGAGAATGATTATTTACAATAAACTTCTAAGTAAAAAAGTAAAAATGATATCAGTAATTCCAGAAATGAGTGATGCGGAGGGAAAATTAGTTTGATCTTGGAGAATAGAATTTGATGCTATCAAGCTTTAAAATAAATCATGACTAATCCTGAAAAGAGATAACCTTCCAAGTCTAATAATGGTAACGTTCCGAGTTCAAAACAATGAAATTGTGAAGCCTCCAAGCGAATGCCAAGATTAATGTTGAACCCCTTCACTATATGAACACTAACATTTACCATATCACTCGGCAGCCCAAAAAACCATCAAAGTCATACATGATTTAACTTCTAAAGAAGCATTATATTTACTTATATGCTCAAAAAATACATCAACTTTTTATTCGAAAGTTACTATACCAGGTTCAGGTGATGAACACGTGTTAACACTTTCAATTCAGCAAGAAACTCTTCTGCATTTTGTGACTTCATCTTTTTAACTGCAGCTCTCTGCAAAGGAAAATCCCTTTAAGAGGTTTATTTAATCAGAGAATAAGAAAAGTAAAATGACAATAAAAAAGAACAAACAAAGTCCTACGCATCCTAAGAATATTATAATATTATCTGAACAGTAACCCTTCATGAGGTGAAAAGAGGCAAAATAACATCATCAACAACAACAGTTTAGATCCGAAATTTTGGGTTAAAATGTAAAAGATTAATTGAAATAATATCATTTTTAAGCCACAGTAAGAGGAAAAGAAAAAGGCATGGATGAAAATAATATCATTCTTTATTGCTTGATTCTTTCCTAATTTAAATAGTCAAAGATAAGATTTTATTCTCTTTTATTACTCTTTATTAAGTTTCCTAGGATAGGTCTGCTACGGCCTCTATAAAATCCTGTGCAACTCTTGATCTTTACACAATACAATAAGAAATTCCTCAGTATTTCTGCTCAATTATTTCCTAGAACCAAGGATTAGTCCGTACAATCCCCTTCAATAAGGTATGGAAGAGGAAACTCAGGAAAGGATAGCAAAAATGACTAACAAATCCTAGTTACAGCACAGGAAATAGGAAAACAGTAACAATAAGCAAGGAAAGAAGGAGTTCCTTGGTGTCAGAGAGGTCAGAGGCTCTCCCAAATCATCCACTCCTTGGTTGCCTCCTTAACTCTGACACCCTCCTTGGGATTAGAGGGCTGTAGGCCATCCCCACGGCCCAATTCCGGCTGCTGAGTGTCATGTCCAGATTTGGGCTCCCTACTCTTATATACTCAGCCCACTTTAGTGTTGAGCCCATCACATGTTAATGTCTCCATTCAGTCATTTTAGCTCTTTGTACTATAACTTCGAAAGTGACTCTTCTTCTCTTCATTCCTCTTCAGCATGAGTTCAACTATTAATTCTCTTGTCCATGATCAAAAGATTATAGTTGATACAAAGGAGAACACAAGTCTCTAGTTTATCTATCTTCTCCAGTATGCATATTCAAAGAAACTTTAAATACCAACAACAAGTTTTATCACACTGCTATAAAATCAGCAATGATATATGGTAGTGAGTGTTGGACTTTAAAGGGACAACATGAAGATAAAGTGGCAATAGCAGATACGAGAACATTAAGATGGATGTGTAACCATACAAGAAAAAATAGGATTTGTAATAAACATATACACGGAAAAGTTGAAGTGGTTGCTATTGATGAGAAAATGATACAAAACCATTTGAGATGGTTTGGTCACACAAAGAAAGGCATTTAGATGCGTCGATGAGAAGAGTTGATCAAATAGATGCTCCAAAAAGGAGTACAAGAAGGCCAAAGAGAATAGTTAATAAAGTTATTGAGCGAGATCTTTTAATTAATAATATATCTAAAGATTTGGCTTTGGATAGAACTCAATGGCTTTATGCAACCCATATAGCCAACCCTATCTAGTGGGATAATGCTTTGTTATTGATGTTGTTAAAGATGAATTATACTTTGCTGATACTCACTTTTTCAAAGTTCAACATTCTTATAGTAGTTGTGTTTCAAATCCACCACATGTAATGCTCTTGCATTTGGTTGAATGCTATAACTCATCAATAGAGCAAGACTAAAAACTTCTTGTTTGAGTATTTTTCACACAATATTGCTAAAAAAGATTCAGGCAAAATATATATATATATATATATATATATATATGCATCATTGATAAGACTGTCCTCAAACGAATATGAATGAAACACAACTTTTCTTGTAAAGTGCATGTAATCAAATTTAATTTCATAGTACATGAGATCACAAACCTCGCCTCTCAGCTCCGCATAGTAGACAACCCCAAAACCACCTTGACCAATTTTATTTGCCATGCTGAAGTTGTTTGTTCCTCGAGCTAATTCTTCATATGAAAACTCCACTGACTTCTCCACAGTAATACCTTTGATGCCAGTATTAACAGCAGCAGGAGGACCATTGGAATCTAAAATTTTACACCAGAATTACTATATTAAATCATCAACTATATTGTCATATTCTACACATTTAATGCATTTTTTCATCATATCTAATGCAGAAAGCATTTATAATCAGAACAAACGTGTTTTTACTATCCTTGTGGACCATCTATGAGGTTCAGTTTCTCATTTTGATTACAAAAAATACTTTAAAGCAAAATTTATGGGTTTCATACCCAGGAAAGCACATCTTGCACTAAAAGATTTTATCAAAAGTTACATGCTCTAGGCTCTAATCAACAAAAGTTAAATCTAAATTTGATATGGCTATATGATCTATCATAGGGGAAAAACTCCAGTGTGTTGTGTTTGGGTTTTTATCTTTGATAAGACAGTCAGGTGCCATAACTTGTTGGCAACCTAAGGCCCAGGCCCAAACCTTAATCACTTAACCTAGATGACCTCGCAGTCACCTATATGTGCTTCCTCCATATGTTTATTTTCTTTACTTATTTATTATTTGTTATTCATCTATTTTAGGAATAGTTTCTATGCTGGTTTAATTCCTGATTGATCTAATCTTGGATACCCCATCATTCTCTAGGGTATCCGACCCTATATAACTTGTATCCTCTTTATTGAATAAACTACACAGGAAATATATGCTCTGTTTCAAACACAACTAATCCCCATTTGGGGACTCAGCTTGTCCCATGACAATAGTTTCTTTAGGCGGGAACCCTTGAACTGCAAGGAATGTCTGTTTGTCCACATGCAGCTCAATTTGCCAATTGAGCCACATATTGTGGCTAGGTATGCAAGGCTATGATAGGCTATATAGTATTGAGTTAATTAATAAATAAATAAAGTTTTGATTCCTATGTGAACTGCAAGTCAATAAGAATAATCGGACTGACATGGATATTGAAACAAACTAAATTAGCTTACAACCCTAAAAACTTGAGCTGATTAAATGGAATTATCAATCAGTTTTCTCCCTCAGTCAATGATTTTTCAGCTACGTGGACACCATGCTTTTACAAGGAATATGAATTATCCGGCAGCAAGAATCTATGATGTTTCATGAAATTAACTATATAGAAAGCATCAAACCAAAAACTTCTATTAGCAAGAGAGACAAGGGAAATAAGACCACCAATTGAACATCGTATGAGGCTATTTCAGTTTTACTTCAGAATGTTGAAGAAGTTAGAGAAGAGTTATTAATGGGATGTTTTAAGAAAATTAACCAAAGAAAGCATCAGACTGTAAACTTTTCCTTTTCAGATAGCTAGTGAGAGAGACAAAGGAAATGAGACCCACAATTGAGCATGTTACAAGGTTATTTCAGTTTTACTTCAAAATGCTAAATTAGATGAGAGTTGTTAAATCATTTAAGCCTTTGGAACATTTTCCATTTTACTCATGTTTTATTGAAAGTGCAATGAAAAGGAGGAAGGGCAAATGTAGGCATCTGTTTACCGTTCCTTGTTTGAGCAGAGAAGACTACTAATTCTCCAGAAAGCAGTTTTGCCCCCTCCTCCTTCTTACGGTAATATGCAACATACATATAAACAGCCAATAAGAGAAACCCAGCTACTGCTCCAGCAGATAATCCAGCAATAGCCCCACCACTTAGACCTGTTTCTTGAGAAATTATATCAGTTCAAAGTGGCGCTGACCCTATATTTCAGCATATCCTTACCAAAGCATTCATCAAATAAGCAACTTTCTAAGGAGAGAGATGGTCAAACCTCTTCTGCTGCAAAGAAAATGAGAACACACATTAGGATTAACACATTTAGAATAAATTACAAGAACTCTCAAGTTTGGCTAAAATTATGCAGATACATTTCCAAAATATACAATTTAATCCCAGCTTGAATTTTTTTTTTTAAATACAACCCTATATTAAATAAAACATACAAATATGTATTATGTCCAAGCATGCAAAAGTTTAAAGAAAATGTTTTCACAAATTTTAACACCAAAAAAAAAATTGCACTTATGCAGCGAAGGGTACTCTAGCAAAAAATTTTAAAATTGGACTAAAAACGTATTGTAACTTTGTTGCAAAATAAGTACATGTACATTTTGAAAATAGAAGGATACTTAAATTTAATTTAGTCAAAAATCTGATTAGAGATAATATTTAGAAGGACAGGGAAAACCCATGCCACCTCATGTACAAATCATCATCGGGAGAGTAGGGAAGTTACCTAGGGGGCAGCGGCACAAGACACCATTTTGGCCTGAAAAGTGAAAGCAAAGAAAAATATTTGAGGCAGGTGTAGGAATATTTATAGCATCCCTTAGCTTTTGAGCATTTTTAGATTATAAAAAATCAATTGTGGTTATTCTCCCTTTCTTATTTTTGTTCGCGATTCACATTAGTTGACAATGAAGTCATCACTGATGCCCAAAGTAGAGCTAATTTTGAATGGAAAATGATCATTCCTTTAAAAATATTCCTCTAATTACGATAAAAAAAACTAGCAACATAACAGCTTTATTCTATAACTTAGTATAGATTGTCCTAAAGTTCTTACAAGTTACTGTGTAGTTCGTTTAGAGAATTGAGTATAACAATGGTTTTGAGTTCATAAATGATTTTGGCAGGTATGTGGGTGTTTGTTCTTATCAATTTTAGCATGCATACAGGGTTTTTGGATGATTTTCAAGAAAGTTATGATTTTGACTCTTATAATATGTGCTGAGAGATGAGATTATCGAGACATACATAAATTAATGTACCTTTTCCCGGGATATACACCACACCACTTCCTTTGCTGAAATCGACACCAGGATTATACCTGCGCAACAAATCCTCATCAAGCTTCGTCTGGTTCGCAATTGATTCCAGAGAATCCTCAGCTCTAAGTGGGTACGTGATGAACAACCCGTACTCTTTCGAAACGCGGCGATCCCCACACGAACAGTTCACCGTCACATTGAGCGTTCCATGGTCAGGAATATTGTCCGGTGAATAGCTATTCGCACTCTCCAACATCAAAACGGTGGTCAAATTGGCATAGCTCTGATTCGCAACCACCGCATAGGTGTCTCCTTTCTGAATCGGGTACTTGAATACGTACCCCAGATATTCCCCATCTATGCAATCGCAAGGGAACGGAATGTTCACTCGAGCGGTGGTATTGACATAGTCGTCGCTTAATAATTGGTCTGTGTTATAGCTGATGATATCTTGTGTTGTTCGAAGAACTGGGGATCGCATGATCGGCGGAAGGGCCGTGATATTGGTAAAACCGACCCTACTGGTAAAACCGACCCAAATGTAGTAGGAGGCAAGAGCCAAGCCACATCCTTTCTTACACTTGGATTCTGCATTGAGACAGAGAGAGAATAACAGTAAGAAGAGAAACGGAAATCCGAATCTGGGTACCATTTGTATATGGTCGTGCTGAAAAAGCTAAGAGGGAAAAAGAATCCCAAACGGAAATGAGTGCGCTGATGAATGAATAAGCAGAAAGAAAGAATGACCGAAGCTCTGAAGATGGGCTGGGGAAGAATCTTCTTCCTAAAAATCAGGGAAAGCTAGAAATGATTCACAGAATGAAAAAGCAGAGAAAACAGAGAAAAAGAAGCTTTGAAAGTTGGGAATGATAGTGCGATAACTGTATTGGTGTGCGAACGAGCGAATGTTGATCATTGAAGATAAGAGAAAAGTCAAGTGATTGGTAATACTCTCCCGCGTTTTGCCGGGGAGTGATCATTGAAATGGAAATTGGAATCAATGTTGGGACGCAATTTTCCAATCAGAGTTTAGACTTGAATCAGGATAGCCCGCAGAAGAAGTTAATGACTGGACCCATTTTCCTAGTGGGTTGGCGAGGGCAAGAGTCTTTCTGGGAAAAATGGACGTTGGAAATTCAACTGAAGAGCTTGGGATAGCAAAATATCTCTGTTGGGAATATGAAAAAATCGTAAAAAAAGCCGTCAAAAAAAATACTCCTCCGGTCCTTATTATAAGATCCAATTTGACTTTTTATTTGGTCATAATTATAAGACCCAATCCATTTTATCTCTTATATTTATGCATTTTTTTCAAAGATAATCCTTCTAATAATGATAGTTTTAGCCAATATACTTAATTAGCAAGGATATTTTAAGAATAACAACACTTATTTATTATAAATAATCAACTTAACTTGCTTCCTTAATCTCCTCAAATAAGTCAATTGGGTCTTATAATTAGGACCGGAGGAGTATATATATAAGATTTGTTTGTAAAAATTATCATCAAACCAATACCATTATAATCAAGATCTATACTATTTTTTTGGTTGTGGTTTTTCCAATAATCTTCGTCTCTCCGGGGATAATCGAATAACTGCGCAATGGAATGGGACACCAAACATGGTGGGACAGGGAAGGAGAATCCCCTCTCTACTTTGCTTCTCAAAATCTCACCTCCACGTACCAATAAAAAACTACCTCTGTTACTTATCTCATTTAACTAGTAGTTTGGTTCTAAATATAAAATCCTAATTTACTATATCTTTTATATTTATTTATTTTTTTAAAATAATTTTTATAGTAATCGTATATGTTAAATATTTCATCAAATAGTAATTCTAACTAAATACATTATTAATATGGATATTTTAGGAAAGACAACACATATTTGTAACAAATAACTAACTTAACTAATTTCTTTAATATTCCAAAATGAGTCAACTAGATCTTATATTAAGGATCAAAATAGTATATAATTTAGATTTAATATTTCAAAAACTGTTATTATCATGGTACATAAATATGAGTGAAAAGATGGGTATTCATCTTTTCAAAATATTAAATCCCAATCATCTATTTTGTATTTGCTGGTCAAAAAAAACAAATCATCTATTTTGTATTTAATGATAAGGATGGGATTTTGAGAACAAAACGAGACAGGGATTCTGAGAGAATTGGAATCGAAGTATGTCCACCCCATCAATACAATTATCACTTATTTAAAAATCTTAGTGGTAGACAATTTTTACATACTTTTATAAATTCTCTTTAATTAAAAAGCATGCATGGACCTATCAAGCTTCGAATTCTAACTCACATAATTTTTTTTATCAGGAAAATACAGTGGGCTAAACATTTGAAATGGCAAAGTGTGGATATAAACTGAAGTCGTATAAGGAAAGATAACAAAATATGTTAGGATTTCAAATACTTAAAAACATAGGAATATGGAAAAGAAAGAAATATATGTAGGACTTAAGATGTGAATAAAACTTGAGGTCTAACTAAAGCCCAAAAAAATAGCTCTACGTCCGTTTGTTTAATATAAAATCTAGTTAATTAATTTAAAAATTATTTAAAAAGTTACCAAATTACTTTATAATATTTATATTTATTATTTTTATTCAAATTAATTTGCCTCATTTGTAGATTAATATATAATCTAATGATTTATATTTTAAAAAGATTTTGTAACATGTAATATAATTAAATAATATAATAATTTTTTTAATCTTTCTAAATTAATAATACAGAGATAGCAGTAATATTGTGGCCGCTTTTTCTACCATGTTGACAAATTGTCTCCCACGTTAGAAAATATTCTACGAGTCCCACTTGGTCAATGTCCTATGTTATTAGTCAATTAATTTAAGGAAAAATTTCGATTAAAGACGGCAGTTGAGAATTTATTTCAAACAACCCCAAAATATTATGAAATGTCACTGTAGGACCAAAGGACCAAACTGAAATTAAAATTAAGAATAAGATTATAATAATACCCTTCATTTTTATTTTTTCAAAAAATAAATATTAATGATCACCGAAGTTCCAGCCACCGGAGGTCAGAGGTCCGGCCACTGAGCGCCTCTGCCGGAGGATGGGACTTTCTTTGGTGGCCGCTACTGTAGCTCCAATGGCTGGAAGATTTGTTTTAAAATAAGGTGGCTAAGGGAAAGACTGATGCAAATAAAAATATATATAACAAAACAAACGTAAGTGTTCAAGTGTAAGTGAACAAATAAAATTCAACAATTTACAAGTGAAATTCAACAAGTTACAACAAAAATTTGACAATTTACAAATAACATAATGGAATTTACAACCCTAAATGCAAGTGTTTAAGTGTAAATGAGTAGATGAAATTTGAAGATTTATAACAAAAGTTTATGGATTTACAACCCAAATTTGATGATTCACAAGAAACAACAGGGAAGCCACAACCCAAAATGTAAATATTTGAATGTGAATAAACAAGTAAAATTTAGCGATTTACAATAACAATTAAGATATTTACAACCCAAATTCAATAATTTATAAGAAACATGAATACTTGCATTTGAAGTTGTGAATTTTCTTATTAGTTTTGTAATGTTTATGTTTCTTATGAATAACTGAATTTAGATTGTAAATAGTTGAATTTTATTTGTTCATTTACACTCAAACACTTACATTTTGGATTGTAAATTTTTTTGTGTTTCTTGTGAAAAGCCGAATTTTGTAGTGTAATTTATATTATAAAATAGGTCTTGTATTTAGAACTGGAATAGTACTTTAGATGTTACTTTTGATCCAATTTTTGAATTGAAGGCCCACTTTAACTTGAACCAGCTTGATATTATCTTAGAGTCTGTTTGGAATCACATTCATAAGTACTTATAAATATATTTTACGTAAATTAAAACAAAACTCTTTTTACATATTTTTCTAATTCGGTAAATCATAATTAAGAAAACTACTTATAAAACATTCTAAACGAGTTTTTAAACTACTTTCTCACGTGCATTAGAATTATTTTTTAAATGAGAACTTCTTACAATCAATATAAATATTTTGAGAAAAAATTATAAATTTAAGAGATAAAATATATTAGAGTATTATATTTAAAATCAAATCTAACCATTCAACTAGCTCTCATATTAAGCACCATAGGTTGTATTTGATATATTCTAAATTTTTCTAAGTTTTCCATTTCATAGGGCAAAATGAACGGACGGACGAATGATTCAACATGGTATTGTTTTTACATACATTGTACAAACAATATTAAAAAAAAATTAATACACTATTAATAAATTGTACTCCCCTTGGTCTATAATATAAGTTGTTTATAGAAGCATAATTTGGTCCAAATATAAGTGACTTGAGAGTATTTGATACTTATTTATTAATTTTGTCATTGCAATTAATACTTAAATGTAATTCTTTGGATTTTTCTCTTTCCTTTGCAACCTAATTTAATATGGTTAAAGTTACAAAAAATTTAAATTTGGAACAAATTTAATGAGTCAACTACACATTCCTCTGGTCCTATTTATAACATAAAAAGAAAATATTTTTATGGTTCTATTTATAAATCACTTTATTAAATTTTTAACATAAATATACTTGTTCCTTATTTATTATAGTATATATATAGATATTTTTTAAAAGATATATATATTAAATAGAGATAAAATTAAAAGGTTATTATATTTTAATAAAAAATTAATACAATTTAAGATTTTTTTAATCTGTATAAAAAGATACTGTAAATACTTTATAAAAAGAAATAAACAAGAGTGGGGGAGTTTTTTTTTTCGTTTTTTTCGTTTTTTTTTTTTGGCCATCGAGTTAACTACACATGTTTGAGATGATGTGTGTGTATGCATGTATGCGTATATATGAATGGGTATATTGATGATCAT
Organism: Neltuma alba; assembly: GCF_004799145.2. Classification (NCBI taxonomy): domain Eukaryota; kingdom Viridiplantae; phylum Streptophyta; class Magnoliopsida; order Fabales; family Fabaceae; genus Neltuma; species Neltuma alba. Next base: position 67,198 of record NW_021636075.1, on the reverse strand, counting down.
TTCATGAAAGTTGGCGGGGCTCTAACGTTCATTTCGCTTGTTGGCAAGACCAAGTCATTTTAGTCATGCTTTTGAATTGGTCCAAGTCAACGATAGAACCAGCACAGTGCATGGGAAGCCCCTGAAGACAAGTCAAGCTGTTCATAAATGCCGAGGAGACTTTTGCCCCTAAAAATTCATATCTCTCTGAACAATTAATATCCACCCAACTGGCTGTTCACGTGCCCTACACACTCCCATGCAAGGAAAAAAAAAAAACCGGACCGGACAGGCCGGTTTGACCGGAAAACCGGTGAACCGGTCTCCAGTCCGGTCCGGATGAGCTGCTTGACTGGGGAACCATCAAACCGGGAAAAAACCGGTCCAGCCGGTAATAACCGGAATGAACTAGGTATTTCCTGGTTGGTCGATTAGCCTTTTTATTTTTTGCCTGTCAGCACCCCTAAAATACTGTCGTTTTATTTATTAAAAAAAATTTTCTCTTCTTCGGTTCCTCCTTTCCTTTTCGCTCGCGACTGTCTCCCATTCGGCCATTTTCCCTCCTTTGAAGACTGAACCTGGCGGCAGCTCACGCGACTCCCTCCCTCAAACCAAAATCAATCCCTACTCCCTAGCGTTGCCGACGGCACTACAGTCTTCGGCAGAGGTCGTTGTTCGGCAGAGCTCCAAAATCGCAGTCATAGCTAGTCTGATCTCCCTCAACGTCCTCGCAATCTATAGCAGATCTGAAACCGAAAATCACAGCTCTCCACCTCACAAAGTCGCTATTGCATCACTAGTCTGGCGGTTTGAGCTTACAAGTCTCCCTCAACGTGACCACGTCCCACTTGGCCTTCAGCATTCGCAGTTTGGCAGTTCGTAGAAGTTGAATCCAGAGTCACAGGTCTCCCTCAAATCCCACTCGGCCACTCAGCATTGTCCCTTCGGTGCATTAAGTTGTGGGTAAGCTCAAAACTTTTCCCTTTCAGCTAGATTGTGTTTTTAGGATTAAAGAGATGTCTTTGTTTTGTTGCTTCTTTCTCTTCGGCTGTCCAAAGATTTGGGCAGGGAGGAGATGAAAATTATATTTTGATTTCTGATGAATACTTGAAGTAGGAGAGGAAAGTAGATGAATTTGTTGAAATAATATAGATTATTGGATTAAATTGATTCTGGACGATACAAAGTATGAACAGCTTAAACTGATAAACTTAAATTGATTTTGTTTCCTTTGGAGATTGGATTAAATTGATTCTAGATAGATAAAGTATGTTTCACATGTCTGAAGTATTGATTGGTGATGTTCTGGTCAGGAAAAAAGGATTGATTAATAATCAATAGGATATTTTTTGATTTGAAGATTTAGGACATATAATTATGTACAGATGCATAAGTATGAGGTAAATAAATTCATGTTTGTAACTTGAAGCATTGATTGACATATCGGTATATGGTAGATAAATTGATACTGGATTAAATTGATTTTGTATGGATTTTGTTTCCTTTCCAAGAGGTAGCAGTGATGGATATTTCAAATAATCAAAGTTTTGAAAATGATAATATCACTTCTCATACTGAATCTTCGACTCCCAATACTGAAACTTCCACTCCTTCTGCACCCACTTCTTCATTACGTGCAAAGACTAATCCTGCATGGGTACATGTTGCTTATAAAAAAGAAGGGACACAAAATGTATACACATGCCTTTTTTGTGGTAATAGTTATAGAGGTGGTGGGATAAATAGAATGAAGTAACACCTTGCTAGTATCACTAGTCAAATATCTTCTTGTAAAAAAGTTTCGCATGATGTACATCATAGAATGACAGAATCTTTAAAAGAGTGTTCAAAGAAAAAAGCTATTGAAAATATAGAAGAAGAAATTGAAGAAATTGACATTGATTCTCCAATTATCATGAGTAGTGCAAAAAAAAAAAAAAGCTACAGGGAGTATGGACAATTATTTTGCTCCTCGCACAACTTCTGATTCCCAGCCAAGTATTAAAAGTGCATTAGCAACAAAAGAAGCAAAACACAATGCGAAAATGTTGATTGCTGAATGGGCTATTGTGAACTATATTCCATGTAAAGCATTTGATTGCCCGTTATTTCAAAAAGCTGTAGATGGTATTGCTTCAATTGACTCTGGGTTTAAAGCCCCTAGTGCTTATGATTTCAAAACCAATTTGCTGAGTGATTGGAGAAAAGAATGTCAATTACTTATTGATGGCCATCGAGCTAAATGGAAAAACAACGGTTGCACACTCATGGCTGATGGATGGACTGATGTCAGGCAACGTACTTTGATAAATTTCTTAGTGTATTCTACTCACAGTATGGTATCTGTGAAGTCTGTTGATGCATCAGATTTAGTCAAAGATGCTAAAACTTTGTTTACGCTATTCTGTGAAGTTATTGAGTGGATTGGTCCTAAGAATATTGTTCATGTAGTAACTAACAATGCAGTCAACTATATAGCATGTGGCAAGTTGATTAAGGAAAAGTATAAAAGTATTTATTGGTCACCTTGTGCTGCTCATTGTTTAAATCTTATATTGAAAGACTTTTCCAGCATGCCTCATGTGTCAGACCTCGCATCAAAGGCATCAAAGGTGACTACTATCTTTGCATATAATCATATGGTTTTCTTATCATAGTTGAGGAAAAGACCAAGTTAGAAAGAAATTGTGCGTCCTGGTGCCACAAGATTTGCTACAACATTTATTACATTGCATAGCATATATATGCACAAAAATGACTTGCAGGCTCTAGTGGTTGATAAGCACTTTGTGGACCATAGATTATCGAAGACTGAAGCAGGAAAATTTTTTAGTGTAATCATTTTAGATAATCGGTTTCAGAATGATTGTTATCAAGTTGTGAAGATTGTATCTCCTCTCATCAAATTATTGAGAATTGTGGACTCAGATGAGAAACCTTCATTACCTTATGTTTATGAAGGAATGCGAAGGGCAAAAATGGCAATTAAGGAGATGTTTAAGAAGAATAAGGAACTGTATAAGCCTACACAACAATCATTCAAACTTGATGGGATAGACATCTGAAGACCAATCTTCATGCGGCATCGTATTTGTTGAATCCTACAATTACATATGGTCCAGACTGTCCTAACAAGTCAAAATTGATGATGGCTTTGATTGATGTTGTGGAGTCTTACTCAGATGAGGATATTGATGGCTTCCTGGTAATGAAACAAGTGACTACTTATTGCGAAGGGAAGGAATCTTTTAGTAGACCCTCATGTTAAAAAGCTACACAAAAACTAGACCCTTGTAAGTATTATATTCAATTATTCATGGTTATTCACTAATTTTATATAATATTGGATACTAAATGTATTTTATTATGTAGATGAATGGTGGACATATTATGGTTGTTCAGTTCCAGAATTGCAACGTGTTGCAATGCACATTCTTAGTCAAACTTCTGCTTCTTCTGGTTGTGAGAGGAATTGGAGCTTATTTGAAAGAATTCATACGAAAAGAAGAAACGGATTGGAACATCAAAGGCAGAATGATTTGGTTTTCACCAATTATAATCTGCGACTGAAGCATAGGTAATCTTGAAAACGGTGAATACCTTTAGTTTTTTATTTTAATTGATTTATATTTATTTGAAATTTTATTTTTCATTAAAGGATTACATTGAAGAAGAGCAAAAGTTATGATCCAATTGCCTATGAAAACATTGATATGGTGGATTTTTGGGTCGTTGAAGAAGATCCCACTCCAGAATTTGATGATAGAGATGTGGCTTCATTTGAAAGCATCCTTAACAATAAGGGCATTGATAATTCAACAACTCTTGAGAAGGCTAATGAAGGTTTATAACTTTATATATATAATTAAGACTTTATTTCTATACAAATATATAATTTTTTGTATGATTGTTAATATTGATCATTGTTTTACATAGGTGATGAAGATATGGACATTGCTGACCCTCCACCGTTACAAGATGATGTTGTTGCTCCTGCTTTTCCTCGTCCAGCTGTTGACATCTCAGTCCATGCCAATGATCTTAGTGATGATTTTGATTTTCCATAGTGAAGATATGCATTTCAATAATATTTGCTTGGTACTATTAAACATCAAACCAACTTTTGTAGCTTCTCATCTTTTTTTTAGTGATTATTATTTATAAATTTTGTTTCATTTTAGTATTATGAATTAAATTATATTATTGTAATATGACCGGTCTGACCCCAGTTCAACCTCAGTTCGACCAGTAACCCTTGACCCACTGTCTCGACCGGCTTAATGCCCGGTTTGGTTTTTTGTTCCTTGCTCCCATGTCTAATGTAAGTTACCTATAATAAATTGTCATACATCAACAAAATGCCCTAAACTGACAAATTTTTATTTTTATGGTTATTAAAGTTTTTTCATATTTACAAATTATTCTCATGTATTCTTTATTTTTCTATTTTTAATGAGAATTAAATAAAAATAAAATTAAAAATAAGTATTAAATATATTACAAGTAACTTTTATTTACAATTAAAATTTTATCTCATGAGTCACTTACATTTAAGACCAAAATGATACTATGTATATGTATCCACACGAAAATACATCCATATACATATATTTATTTTTCCACATAAATTATAAGTTTGAGCATAAAGGAATTAAAAAATATATATATATCACTGTGATTTTAAATGTAAGTCACTTGTAGAAAAAAAAAATTAGTTATAAATTTAAATTATTTGTAGTGTATTTAATGCTTGCTTTCCAATTTTACTTTATTTAATTCTTATTGAAAAGAGAAAAAAAAAAGATATGAGAATAATTTGTACATGTAGAGAGAAAGAGAGATAAAAAAACTTTAATAACAATCAAATTGAAAAATTTTGTCAATTTAATGCATTTCTTGACATGCAAAAATGAGTTGTAACTTATAAGTGACTTATAATAAGGACCGAGATGGTACTTCCTTCTATACTTTTTATAAAATTCAAAATTTTGAATTTATATCATATTCTCAATGGAGATAGTAGAGGAGTTTCCCTCCCCAAGGAAATTGTGCTCTGGTTAATTTATATGCCCTTTTGTTGTCCTGCTTTTATTGCCACAAGAATAAAAAAGGGTCAGGGATCGAGTTATTAATCATGAATGTGTAAATGAAATGTGTGTTTATATTAATAGTAGCTCATTTTGACTCCTTGTATAATACCACATTCAGTCTTTAATATAAGAGCTAGTTGATTAATTTGAGTAGATTAAGAAAATTTGTTAAACTAGTTATTTGTAAAAAATATACTCCTTCAATCCTTAATATAGGAACCAATTCTATAGTTGATTTTGGTCTTAAATATAAGACCAATTGATTTTGGTCCTAAATATAAGACCAATTTCTCATATTTATCAATTTTCTCTAAATTACCCCTATGGATACTCCCTCAACCATAATCAAATAGAAGAGGGAGAGGGAGTATTAAGAAAGATGATTATGGTGTTTTAGGAAAAATATGTCACTTTTCTTATAATTAACTAACTTACCTAACTTCCTTAATCTAATCAAATTAGTTAAATGGGTCTTATATTAAGAATCGGGGGAGTATGTTGTTTTTCTTCAAATACTATTACTAATCATGTGCATTAACTAGAACTATTATTTGATAGAACATTTAATATGTACAACTATTATAAGGACTAATTTAAAAATAAATAAATAAATATGAGAGATATATCTATGACCAAATTAAAGGTTAACATATGCAACTATTACAATGACTACTTTAAAAAGATAAATGTGAGATATATCTATGACCAAATTAAAAATTAAACTAATTGTTATATTAAGGATTGAAGCTAGTATAATGATCATGCCATTCATTTTTATGTGGCCGATTCTTCATTTTGATGCTACTTCTTGCCCATTTTTCATACCACTAAATATAATCATATAAATTAATTAGTTCAATATGTTCAAGCAATTATTTAAAATATTCATACAAATTAACATTGTTATTGCTATTCCTACTCCTCCTACTACTATTACGTTGTCGTTGCTTGCTGCTGCCACACACATAATTTTGAGTTATACATTTATGCCCCTTAATTAAAATTCATTTTTATATTATATAATCCTCTTAGACTTTAAATTATATGTAGATAAACTCCTTAAATTTAAAATTATTTCCAGATTAAGTAATAAACAAAACGTAACTAGACAGTAAATGAGTTACCTATACAGGTCATGTAGGTTTCTTGTAAAGTTTTTTTTTGGTTACAAGTGGCGGGATCGACCCCGTACACACACACCCCGCACACACGCACGCATACCACTCAGCCAAACGGTTGGTGGTAGGTTTCTTTTAAAGTTTTAAAGGTTGGGACTTGGAAAAGTTATTTACAATGATACAAAACTTAGATGATTTTTATTTAAAGGTTAATATAATTTTTGGTCCTTTAAATTTGAACTTATTTTGATTTTAGTCATTCAAATTTCAAATACATGGTTTTAGTTTCTAGGATATAGTTTGTCTTAAAATATTAGTCCCTAAAGACATAATGATATAAAAACCTACCAAAGTATTATAAATAGCATTAAAGTAGTTATATAACTCACTAAATAACACCTAACTAGATTTTGTGTGACTAATAAAGGATTAAAAAAAGAGAACAAGTCATCAAAACAAAGTTGTTTAGCCCCATTTTTATCCCCACTGTTTGTTTGAGGAATTGTTCATTACACTGCATTTTGAAAACCCATCTCTCTTCATATAATCGTAATTTGCATTGCATTTTGAGGAACTTTCTTTTTATTATCAGTAAAAAATCTAGTAATGTGCCATCAAGTGAGTCCACACCATCGTTTTAACACCGTTTATGATGATTCAACAAATTTTAATATCGTTACACCTCTAAGGTATAACGTTTTAAGACAAACTAATTTTCACTAAAAATCATAAGTTTGAAATTTAAGAAATCAAAACCAAAATATGTTGAATTTATATTAACTCTTTATTTCTGAGAAACAAGACTTTTGAAATATTAATACTACCTCTGATCCTAATTATAAACGAGATTTTATAATTAGGATATTATACTACCATATTCCAACAACTGTTCATAATATTAAATGATGTTGCATATGGCCTTAGTGTTCCTCTTGGACAGCTGCTGGTAAAAGTCCTTTAGTTGCGTGTTCCCTGCGCTGCCTTCGAGAGAGGGACCCTTATGTGACTCGCTCTATAAATAAAAACATGATTTGTTAGCTAGCTACCAAACACATCTTTCACTCGTTGCCTTCCAAGTTTCAACTTTTGTTATGGCCTTTTCAATTCTACTCTGTTTCGTTTTTCTTCTCCCTTCCCTTTCTTCTTCCTCTAATCCATTGTGTAATCATCTTGATCACTCTGCACTTCTCCAATTCAAGGATCAATTCACAGCCTCATTTTTGTCAAGAACAAGATCGTGGGGGAATAGTTCAAATTGCTGCTTGTGGGATGGGGTCACATGTGGCCTTGATCTTAGTTTAGGTTTTCTTCTTGGTCAACTCACTTCAAATAGCACACTCTTTCAACTTGTTTATCTTCAGACACTCAACTTGGCTTACAATGATTTTGAAGGGTCTTTGGTACCATCTCAATTCGGTGACCTTCCTAATCTCACTCATCTAAATTTGAGCTCTTCTTTTTCCGCTGGTGAAATTCCTCCCAGAATCACACAATTTTCTAAATTAGTCTCTCTTGCTTTGTCTGTTACTTGGGGGAATTTGAGACTAGAACAATCCACATGGGAACAACTCATTTTAAAACATGACTGATTTAAGAGAACTTGTCTTAGATTATGTGAACATGTCTTCTGTTACGCCAAGCTCCTTCTATTTGTTTGTGAATTCATCATCCCCTTTGGTTTCCCTCAAACTTAAAAATACTAAGTTGCAAGGAAACATCACAAGTGACATTTTTCGTTTACAAAATCTTCAATGGCTGGATTTGTCACCAAATAAAAATCTTAAAGGTCAACTTCCAAGGTCCAATTGGAGCTCGCCTCTCTCATCTCTGGATCTCAACCTCACATCTTTCTCAGGAGGAATATTTGATTCCATAGGTGATTTGAGGCATCTTAATAATTTGAATCTAGAAAGTTGTGGACTTGAAGGACCAATTCCTCTGGGTTTGAGGAATCTCACTCATCTAACTCATTTGAACCTTGGCTTAAACAAATTGAGTGGTGAGATTCAATTCCTTTCAAATCTAAAGCTTCTCTCTTCCTTAATCCTTAGTAATAATGATTTTAGTGGACAAATCCCATCATCACTTTCAAGTCTGAAACATCTCATTGTCTTAGATTTTTCAGAAAATAATTTTATGGTGAAATCACAAATGTGTTTAGAGAGCTTAGCAACTTGGAGAGTTTATCAATTTCTAGAAACAACATAGGAGGACAGCTTCCATATTTGTCTAATCTATCTCAACTCTCTTCTTTTGATTGTAGCTTTAACAAATTAGTTGGTCCAATTCCAAATGAAATTTGCAAACTGTCTAAGTTGGTTGAGCTGGAATTGTCTCATAACCTGTTCAGTGGAACAATTCCTTATGGGTGTTATTCTTCACCATCTTTGAAAAGTTTGCATCTTAATGACAACCATCTTACTGGGTCCATTAGCCAATTTTCAAGTTACTCATTGATGGAGTTTGATCTTTCCAACAACAGGTTGGAAGGAAATTTTCCATAGTCAATTTTTGGCCTCACAAGTCTTTCTTTCTTGAGTCTATCCTCAAATAATTTGAGTGGACTAGTTGATTTTTACCAATTTTCAAAGTTCCAAAATCTAGGGACCCTTGATCTTTCAAACAATAAATTTCTTTCACTGATGAGTGGCTTTAACGAAAATGCTGATCTACCATTGACATATCTTCAAACTTTAAATTTATCTTCTTTAAACATCAATAACTTCCCCCAGTTTTTAGTGAAGCTTCCCAATTTGATGATTTTATCTCTTTCAAACAACAAGATTCAAGGGACAATTCCCAAATGGTTCAATGATTTGGGAAGTGGTTCTTTGGTTTATTTGGATCTCTCTCACAATCTTTTGACTTCAGTTGAGCATCTTTCAATGAGAAATGTCCAAATTCTTGATCTTGGTTTCAACAAGTTACAAGGAAATCTACCAATTCCACCATTGGGTATTCTCTCCTTTTCAGTTTCCAACAACAAAATAAGTGGGCAAATTTCATCATTGATTTGCAATGCAAGCTCACTTATGATACTCAGCTTGTCTCACAACAATTTGTCAGGCCCTATTCCATAGTGCCTTGTGGCCGTCCTATCCATTTCTGATCTAGACCTGCGAAACGATGGCCTTACTGGAACTATTCCTAACAATTTTTCAAAGAACAATATGCTGCAAACTTTGAATCTCAATAACAACAAACTTGAGGGACCACTCCCTAGATCCTTGGCTTATTGTGATCAACTTCAAATTTTGGATGTGGGAGAGAACCAGATTGAGGACATGTTTCCCAATTAGCTTGAAGGTCTACCAGAGTTACAGGTACTTGTTTTGAGAGATAATAAGCTGCATGGAACTATTACTAGTTCCAACACCAAGCATCCCTTTTGGAAGTTAAGGATTTTTTACATTTCCAGCAGCCATTTTAGTGGGTCTTTGCCAGCAGCATACATCAAAGAATTTAAAGGAATGGTGAAGGTAGACACTGTTGAAACAACATCTCTGTACATGGAAAGTAGAAATGATCTCTTATATCAGTATTCAGTGAAGATCAATATGAAAGGTGATGCCATGGAGCTTGAAAAGATCTTGAAAATATTAACTACTCTTGACTTGTCAAGTAATAAATTTGATGGAGAGATTCCAAAAGTGATTGGAGAGTTATATTCACTGAAAGGACTGAATTTCTCCCACAATGGAATCACAGGTTCTATTCCTCAATCAATGGGGAATTTGACAAATCTTGAATGGTTAGATTTATCATGGAACAAGCTTGTGGGTGAGATTCCTCCAACATTGACGAATCTCAACTTTTTGGCTATTTTGAACCTTTCACGAAACCAGCTTGAGGGAATCATACCAAGAGGTAAGCAATTTGACACATTCTTAGAAGATTCATATGAGGGAAATTCAAGATTGTGTGGAGTTCCATTGACAAAAAGTTGCAGCAAGGATGAAGGAAAACTACCACAGCCATCTTCATCAACATTCTTTGAGTTTGGTTGGAAACCAGTAGGCATTAGATATGGATGTATGATGATATTTGGAATTTTCATGGGATATCTTGTATTCTTAATTAAAAAACCTCAGTGGCTAGTTAGAACTTTTGGAGGTCAAATTAAGAAACAAAGAAAAAATGCCAGAAATAGAGTTCATGCAAATCGAGGAAGAACGAATTAGCTGAAGAATTTGGTTTTGTATGATATTATAATTTCTGTGCATTTGTCAGTTTTTTTTTCCTTTTTTCCCCTTTTGTTTGGCATATCCTATCATGTTCCTCACGTATTTCGGCAATAATGAGTGTAATATTTTCTTTTTTCTAATTTGATGTGCTCTTATTCTATTTGAGTAATTAAATTTTTAGTGATTTGCCATCATCATCTATATTGTATCAATTGTTTTTCATTTTCATCATGTCCTTTTCCCTTCTTTTCTTTTGAAAATTCTAACACATGAAAAGAAAAAAAAATCACCCATTCTTTATGAAATTAAATTTAAAATTTACCCACAAGCGTGTTTTTTTTGTGTGTGTAATAATTTAATAATGAGCTGTCTTAGTAGAAGCGTCACCCATCATGGTTAAATGAGGTCATGTGTTTGAACTTAGCATTAACATGCTTATATTTATACACACATGTTTAATTGTATAAAATTAAAAAGATAGGTTAATATGGTTGATATACTTTTGGTGTTTAGTCATTTTAGTCCTTTTTCTTAAAAAAAATAATTTTTATAACCCTTCAAATTAGATATCAATACCTCTTGGTCCTTGTGCTTAACCTCCCTCTATATAGAGAGAATAGGATCATGCAATGCAATCATTTAGGACTTATTTAGTACTACCTCCGGTCCTAATTATAAGAGCTAGTTGACTAATTTGAGAAGATTAAAGAAATAAGTTAAGTTAATTGTTTGTAATGAATATGTGTTGTTTTTCTTAAAATATTCTTGGTAATCAAGTGTATTAGCTAGAACTATCATTATTAGAAAGACTTTCTTGGGAAAAAAATGTATAAATATGAGACAAAAAGTAGATTGGGGTCTTATATTTAGGACTAAAATAAAAATTAAATGAAATCTTATACTAAGGATTGGAGGTAATATAATGAAATTTTGGGAGGGGGGGAGGAGTAAGAACATGAATGGAAATCAAAATTGGAATAGAATCTACATAATCCCAAAAAATAGGGATGCAGAGCTGAATCAAACGCATCATGCAATTCTAGAGTGCCATGGTAGATTCAAGTATTTAGGAGAGGCTGCCACATATATGCATATAAAGCATTTTAAGGTTTTTTTTTTTTTTGAAGTACTACAACACAGAAGTTCAATCCCTAATTTCACTCCTTCAATTTTTCAAATTCAAAATTCCATTGCCTTATCATCACTCATAATATTAACTAATATAAACTTCCTTCCAAGCGACAAACACTTACATCACCAAGATACATCCTTATCTGTGACGGACTTAGATTCTCTCCACTTCTTCTCCCATCCTCTTCCCCTCCACTACCCTCTTTGGCCCTTTATAACCATTGGATCAAAACTTCAATGGTCTAGATTTAATATTTTACAACATTTTATAAAAATAAATATAATTATAAAAATAGATAAATAAATTTAAACTATTAAAATCTAATTTGAACAGCTCATATCTACAGATTATTATTACATAGCAAATTTTTTTCAAATTTTTTTATTACAGTTATTAACTGTTTAGACCAGATTTTAACAGTTTAAATTTATTTATTTATTTTTTTTAATAATATTATTTTTATAAGATGTCAAATTTGAATCATTGGAATTTTGGATCCAATGGTGTGAAGGGAAAAAGAGGGTAGTGGAGAGGAAGAAGATGGGAGAAGAAGTGGAGAGAATCCAAATCCGTCTGGGATAGGCTTTGTTCGCTTTTTTTTTTCCCCAAAGAGAAATGAATCTATACACCCATCATACACAACCCATAATTTAACAACACGGGTTACACAATTCACAACTTCTAGAGAGGGGTGGGGTGTCACGTGAGCTATAAATTCTTCGCGATAAGCTTAGTTTACTAACATGACTTATGTAACTCAACACCAAACAAAGTGTGTATATAAATATGCATATATATATATATACACACACACATGTACACACACATATATATGAATATACACATGGCATTTATTCTATTGCTTACAATGCAGATTAAAAAGAAATGCATTTAGCATATTATAAATGTAATAGCATGTGTGTTAGTAGCCCTCAATACATGAGAACCAGTTTCAGCACTTATTAAGTTATTGTAATTATGAACACCATGATACTTATTTAAATGCAGTTTTAATGATCTAAATTTAAACTTCTTAACTGATAATTTTTTAATAAAAATAAAAAGTATTTTTTATAAAACTTACAATTAAGATATTACATTTATTTTGGATCATGTATTTCGGGAAAAAGACAGGAAAAATGACATTTGAATTTCATAATACCCAAATGGTTTGTTGAATTTGAGAAATCCCAATTTTCTCTCAAGAGACAAAATTGGGATTATCATATTTAAAAAAAAAAGACCAAATTGCCCTTCATTTTATTGATTGTTTTTAAAATATCAAAGCCCTTACTAGCCGGCTGGTCGGTTGCTGGAGCTCCTACTGCAGCAGTCACCAGACCTCTGGCGACCGGTTGACAATTGGTCATCGCAGCTCCGGCTATTGGAAACAATTTTTTAAAATTTTTTTACTACTTCAGTACAACGGTTAACAACTTTTGTAAGCTTATTAACAACTTCAGTATAGCAGTTAACAATAGATTTTCTGGGAAATTCAACAAGTTTCGGTAGCCTGAAACAATCTTTTTGAAAATTTTTACAACTTCAGTATAACGGTTAACAACTTTTGTAACGCTATTAACAATTTCAGTATAGCAGTTAACAACATATTTTCTGGAAAATTCAACAAGTTCCAACTGCCTGAAACAATTTTTTTGAAAATTTTTACAACTCCAGTATAACGGTTAACAACTTTTGTAACGCTATTAACAACTTCTAACGCTATTAATAACTTCAGTATAGCGGTTAACAACAGGTTTTCTGGGAAATTCAACAAGCTCTGGTGGCCGGAAACAATTATTTTGAAAATTTTTATCAACTTCAGTATAACGGTTAACAACTTTTGTAACGCTGTTAACAACTTCAGTATAGCAGTTAACAACAGATTTTTTGAGAAATTCAACAAGCTCCGGCAGTCGGAAACAATTCTTTTGAAAATTTTTACAATTTCAGTATAACAGTTAATAACTTTTGTAACTATATTAACAACTTCAGTATGAGAGACAAAGTGGATTGAGGTCTTATATTTAAGACCAAAATAAAAGTCAAATAGGGTCTTATATTAAGGACCGGAGGTAGTATTATTTTTCCCCAGAGAGATTCAATTGGACCCTAAAAACAAGGCCAAATGATTTTCAAGAATTAAATTATGATTTTTGAAAATCTATGTTCAAAATCTAGAATTTTGAGACGGATTTTAGTGATTATAAATTGTATAAATTGGAATGTTAAATTGTAAGAAAGCATTTTTCTCATGAAGAGTTATGCTTAGAATAAATTTTATAAATTGTAACCAGTGTCAAACAATTATCTTATGATTAGTTATGAATTTTTTGAGTTAGGATATCATCAATTATGAAATTTTTTTCGTGAATAGTGACATGAGGCCCTTTTGAAAGCTGAAGTTCTTTTTTTGGGCCAAGGAAAGCTGAAGTTTAACTCTTAGTAATAGTGAATAATAATGGGTTCAAATGAGCGAAAATGTATAGAATTATTTTTTGGTACAATGTAATTGAATTAGAAATTAAAAGGAAGATGGGACCCGTCCTGTAAAACGTCGGCAGATAGAAAAGGGTCCCGTAAAACATTCCGTCCAAATTGCCACCCAGACATTTAGCTACTGCACACATATATATTTTATATACACACATATAGGAAAATACTTACATTAATTTTTTTATATCTATTATATCAAATTCTTCAATCATATATAATTATTATTCTATTTTTGAAATATTAATATTCCAATTCTAAATATAAGACTCTTTTTCTAGTGTGTATAAAGGTTTTATATTTAGGACCGGAAGAGTATTTAATAGCATTTAATTATAAATACACATGAAATAGAAAACAACACATGGTTATGTATGATTGAAGAATTTGACATAATAAATATAAGCAATTTGGTCTAAGTTTTATATATATATTAATTAGGTTATGAACAGTATTTTTTTCAAAAGAAAAATACTTGATCATGGAAATTGCAAATCTAGTTTTGTGTGTTAAACACCACCAATTGGGTTTGGATTCTCTTATTTTTCTCATTTTTTTCCTTCTCAGAATTTTATGTCCATCCTTAGATTAAAAAAAAAATGGTTATTAAAATTTGACATGCACGTACTACATAACAAATATAAAAATTTTAATTTCTAAAATTTTAAATCTAAACTACCCATATTTTGATCTAAGATAGATGTAAGGTTTTGAGGAGAAAAGAAAAATACTACAAAAAAAAGGGTATTAGTAACAGAATTTTATTCTGTCCCTAATTTGTCTCAAATCCGTGACAAATTCTGTTATTAAAATTAGCAATGGAATTTAGTGACAAAATTTTTTAGCTGCGGGTTAGTAATGAAATTTTATTCGGTCGCCAAATTAATAACAAATTAGTGACAACAATTTATTCCGCACTAAATTCCATCACGGATTTTGTTGTAAAAAGGTTAGCGACAGAATTTTTTTATTACTAATTTTCGTTACTAATCCGTCCCTAACTCCCCTCACAAAACATTTTATGATGGAATTAATGATAAAAAATTCTGTCACTAATTTCTATTGTTATTCTGTCACTAATCCGTCACAAAAAATTATAATATAAATATATAATAATTATTTTTAATATTTATTATTAAAATAAAAATATAATATATGATAATTTTCAATAATATATTATATAAATAAAAATAAAAAAATATAATTATTATTTTGTTTAATATTTGAATAAAAATATTAATGATTAATTATTTTTAATAAAATAAAAAATTAAATTGAAATAAATTATAATATATTAAATTATATATAATATTTATTATATATTTGTATTTTTAATTATAACTACTATATATATTTATTTACTTTTGCATTAAAATTTTGTAAGTATTTCTCAACTAAACTGACAAAGACTTTAGCACGCAGAGGTCCGGAGTTCAAACCACCACTTATTCACAAAAATTGGCTCAATATGTGACGTGGCGATGACATGAGGTCTCAAAACAATGTTATGCTTGGCAACGACATGGGCGAGAGGATGATGTTGCATCATGGGAGAGAGAAGGCGATAATGTGGCAATGAGACGATGACGTGGCAACATAGGGGAGAGAGAACCGGTGATGAGGTGGAGGGTACTAATGACGTGATGGTTGCCATGTGGTATTTTAAATTTACAAAATAAAAAAAATCTAGCAACGAAAATTAGTGATCATCATTAATTTTTGACGAAATTTTCATTACAAATCTGTTACTATTTTATAACAAAATTTTTATGAGATATCTGTCTCTAATTAGCAATGGATTAGCGACAGAATTTTCTATCACTAATTGCAATAGCTAATTAGTGACGGAATCTTAAAATCTGTAACTCAATAACTAGTAACGGTGGAATTAGAAACAGAAAAAATTCTGTCGCTAATTCTTTTGCTGAATAAATTCTATCATTAATTTTGATCAGTAATGAAAATTCCTTCACTAAATTTTGTCACTAATTTGCTGTTTTTTTTTTCTTTTGTAGTGAAAAAAAAGGAAAGGGAAGGATCTATTTCCAATCAATTTGGTTTAGTCAATCCTCTGACTTATATCACCAGTGTCCTTGAAACTTCCTATAGATTTTCGTGTTATGCAAATTCAATTCTTTATTGATAAATATTTTTGATGCGATGTTAATCTGATCTAATTATGAAGAGAAAGTATTTGCATTTGTTTGCTCGTCACATCTTATTCTTGATATTGTCATGTGTATTCAGAAAATTTTATTAACAGGGGCCCTTTTTAAGTATATGACAGCCAAATTTTTCCAAGTTTTGAAAGTTCTCCTCATATATGACCCTACAACCCCTTATACCCGTAGATTATTAATTCACAGAATTTTCTTTTGAACAAATTACGATGAAGTTTTTCCCAAGTTTTGATGACAAACAAATTATTTTGGGAAGAAATTTTCTAAGTTTTGTTAAAACAAAAGAAACTCCTGCTATTTGCTATTAATTTCCATGAGATATTAAGGAGTTTGTAATAATGATAAAGACTTAGGTATAAGTTTTCTTTGTATAGTTATAGGCACCATACGTGCCCATCATTCATTCTTTGGATGGTCCATTAATTTTGTTTCTTAATATTTTAGATCTATAGAAAATTATTAAATTAACAAAATAATCCAAATTTCTTGATTTATTAATAGTGACAAGGCTTAGTCAAAAAGCATGCTTCTAGGAATTAATTTCTAGTCAAAGAAAGAAAAGTTAGTCTTCTTTGTAGTTATTTATTCTGCATACTTTTTTTTTTTTAATTCATTTTTTACCTGAGGTTTTCTTACAAGAGTTCGTGCTTAGAAAAAATGCTGTATAAAAATCCATGATCTAACTTAGTTTAAGTTTTACATTGAAAAAAAATATAATCCTCCATGAGTAAAATAGATAACATGTAAAAATGTGTGCGAAGCCTTCGTAACAAATTTCAAATATTACACTTCACCTTGGATTCCATACAAATGTACAAATATAATTTTGCCCAACATATACATAATTATCATTTTTAGCCTTATATAGGATGAAATTTTTGTTCCCAAAAAAAAAGAATAAAATAGGTAAATTCTGCGTTTTTGTGCATCCATATGTTTTTGTTCATTTAAATAATTTTGTGGCCAAAGAAATATTGTAAACAATATGCTTCCCCAAAAAAAAAAAATTGTCTTGAGAATTTTGCAATAAATTTACTCTGTTTAATTGGGAAGAAAAGTATTATATATGCAGGTCCATCAGGCGGCTACATTGAAGATGACGCTGCCAATTGATAAGTCAAATTATTGGCAACAAAGCATTTGCTTTTGTTCACTCATTAAATTTCTTTTTCCACATACTATGGTTTGTTAATACACCTACGCATATCAAAAAAAGCCATTCACTTGCATAATACAAACTGCTATTTGCATAAAATATTAGTTTGGAATTCTGCCAACAACAAAAAATCTGGAAGATTTGCACCTAATTTAAGACTATGCGAGAAAGTACTTCCTCATGTCATTAATATGAAACTAATTATTAAGTTGAATTTGGTTCTAAATACTCTCTCAATCCTTAATATAAGACATATTTAACTGTTTTAATTAAATTAAAAAAGTTAGTTAAGTTAGGTAATAATCATAAATATAACATATTTTTTCAAAATACCCTCAGTTAAAATTTCTTTAAAAAATTGACATTTCAAAAAAATGTTTCAAATTATTTTATTAAAAATATCAAACAGTAGAATTGATATATCTATAAAATTAATGAGTAATAAGTACTCACTCACTTTATAAAATATATAGGTGTATTATTAATGAGTAATAAATATTATTGTGGTATTTAATTATTTCATAGGGATAATTTAAGAAAGAATTAGTAAATATAAGAAATAGATCTTATATTTAAAACTAATATCAGCTTTCTAATTAGGTTCTATATTAAGGAATGGAGAAGTATAAAATTTATGTCTTTCATTTTTATCATTTTTTCCTCAAATTAATTTCCTTAATTTATAAAGTAATATATAATTTCAATGTTATAAAGGAGTTGAAAAAAAGTGGGGTCATGAAAAATGAATTAAATATACTTATATATAACACACACAATCACACACCTTTAGTAGGTGACCAAGGAGGAAATTGGGGTAAAGAAGCAATAAAATAAAATAAAATAATTTTTTCCTAAAATAATAGGTTTTGAATTTCAAAATCTCAAATTAAGGATTACTACAAAAATACATTGTTATCTGTCAATAGCTACTAAAGCGTAATAAATAAGAATTATTTAAAATTTTAAAATTTGAGAAAATTTTTTATGGATTTTTTCTATAAGAAACAAGTGCACACTCCCAACAGTAATGGAGAAAAAAGGGGTAAAGTAAAAAATATATATCTAAGACACACCCCCACCATTTGGGATTCTAGAAAGGGAATAGGTGAGGATAAATAAAATAAATCAAGAGACAAACATATTACCAACAAGACCTACAAATTTAGGTTTAGGATTTACTTTTCATTTCATTATAAAAATAAGGGTTAAGGTGCACCCAGCACCCCCATATATTTAGCCAAGTGCACCCAGTGGCCTGAAGTAATTTGTGGTGCAAATTTGCCCTCAAAGTAATTAAATTGGTGCACCGGTATCCCATGCTAACAGATCTGTTAGTTTGACCGTTAAATTGATGAGTCAGCACAAGTTTGACCAGAAAATCTGACGTGGCATGTCTAATAAGCAGGTGATGTGGAATTTTTTTTTGGGGTTAAGGTGCATCCAACACCCCCAAGTATTTTTCCAGGTGCACCTAGTGGCTTAAAGTAATTTATGGTCCAATTTTGCCCTCAAAGTAATTAAAATGGTGCATCGGTATCCTATGCTAACAGATCTCTTACTTTGACTGTGAAATTGATGAGTCAGCACAAGTTTGACCAAAATAATTTGACCTGGCATGTCTAATAAGCAGGTGATGTGGAATTTTTTTCGTCTGCCACTGCTTTGTTTTCTCTGTTCAGTAAATGCTCTCTTCGGCTCTTGGAATTTTTTTCAGAGTAAGAAATTTTTTTAGAGATACTCCTCTATCCTATTTATAGGGTAGAGAGAAAACATATTTTTTGGTCCTATTTATAAAGCACTGAGAGAAATTTTTTGTATGGATATACAAATTTAACCCTCATTTATTATTGTATTGACTTTGTTTATATGAGGTATAATGTATATTAAATAGGGATAAAGTTGGAAAGTTATTAAAATTTAAATGAGAGTTAATGAAATTTAGGGTTTTTCTTGGTCTGTGTGAAACATGCTGGAAGTACCTTATAAATAAGACCAGAGGAGTATTATTCAGACAAAACAATGGAATTAACAAGAAAAGCCATGTCACCTGCTTGTTAGACATGCTAGGTCAGATTATTTTAGTCAAACTTGTGCTGACTTATCAATTTCACAGTCAAAGTAACAGATCTGTTAGCATGGGATATCGATGCACCATTTTAATTACTTTGAGGGCAAAATTGCACCATAAATTATTTTAGGCCACTGGGTGCACCTGGAAAAATACTTGGGGGTGCTGGATGCACCTTAACCCCAAAAAAAATTCCACATCACCTGCTTATTAGACATGCCACGTCAGATTTTCTGGTCAAACTTGTGCTGACTCATCAATTTAACGGTTAAACTAACAGATCTGTTAGCATGGGATACCGATACACCAATTTAATTACTTTGAGGGCAAATTTGCACCACAGACTACTTCAGGCCACTGGGTGCACCTGGCTAAATACATGGGAGTGCTGGGTGCACCTTAACCCTAAAAATAATATAATAATATTTTTTCTTTAATAAAAGTCATAACACTACTAATATTTTTTTGGGAAAATTGCAAATAAAGACCATGGAATATATAAAATCGCAATTTGGGTCCTTAAATTTATATAATTGCTGTCAGAGACCCGGTCCCAAATAAGAATTATGAAATGTTAGGTAAAAGACAAAAACGCCCTTCTGTTTTTTTGCAGTCCCTTGTCTATATGCCCTAACTTTATCTTTCTTCACTTTCCAAGTCGTCTCCCTCTTTCTTCACTCCGACTCGTCTCCCTCTTCTTGATGATGAACCATACAAATCTCTTGAAGAAATTGAGGCTAACACCATTAGAAATCTCCTTCTTGATGAAGATGGTCCATCTTCTGGTATTTTTGATGACTCGAGTTTCAATAATTTACCAAAATTGGTGATAACCTGGAAGATTTTGATCTGTTTGGCAGTGGCGGAGGTATGGAGCTGGAAGGCGATGAACATCTAACTATAGGAAAAGGGGCCAATGGTCCAGATAAAGATCCTAGTTGCTTCGGACGTTTTAAAGGGAAACTTTCTTTTGTTGAACATTCTTCTAGAACAATTTTTGTTAGAAATATTAACAACATTGTTGAAGATTCTGAGTTAAAGACTCTCTTTGAGGTGCTTCTTTATTGTTTTACGTTGATAGATGCTATGCTAGAATTCTTAGAAAGCATTTTAGACTTTGAATCTTATAAAAAGTCAATGCAATTTCTTGTTTGTTTTGACAGTAATATGATGATGTCTGAACCAAGTTTGATAAGTTGTTGAAAATAACAAATTGACAAGTTCTGATACCCACTTCACGACAAGTTCAGTAATGCGAATAACAAGTTTAGGAAGGCAAATAACAACTTCTGATAAGCAATTCATAGAAATTCGAGTTTCTGTGTTAAGATGACAGCTTTTTCAGATTTCTTTAGCAGATAACAAGTTCTGATACATAATTCATGACAAGTTCAGTAAGGCGAATGACAAGTTTAGTAAGGCGAATGACAACTTCTGATAAGCAATTCATAGAAATTTGAGTTTCTGTGTTAAAATGACAGTTTCTCATTAGGTTTTCATACTTTTTCTGTTAAAATGATTGGATTTTCACATTGATTTATCAAATGACAGGTTTACAATAGAAAATGACAAGTTTCCATAAGATTTTCATACATTTTCATACTGTTTTTGGCTGGAATTGCAATTTGCATATTTCTGACAGCAACAACTTCTGATAAATATGAAATGACAAGTTTATAATGAAAAATGACAAGTTAATTATGGCAAATGACAAGTTCCCATAATGTTTTCATACATTTTCATACTTTTTCTGTTGGAATTATAATTTGCACATTTCTAACAGTACCCACTTTTGATAAACACGAAATAACAAGTTCATAATGGAAAATAACAAGTTAAGTATGGCAAATGACAAGTTTTCACACATTTTCATACCTTTTTTGCTAGGATTACAATTTGCACATTGCTGATAGCAACCACTTCTGATAAACAGTAAATGACAAGTCTACAATAGCGAATGACAAGTTAAGTATGTAAAATGACGAGTTCCCATAACGTTTCCATACAATTGTAAATTTTTCTGTTAAAATAACAATGTGCAGATTTCTGACAACAAACACTTCTGATAAACAGTAAATTACAAGCCCATAATAGCGAATGATAAGTTAAGTATGTAAAATGACAAGTTCCCATCACGTTTTTATACAATTGTAAATTTTTTTGCTGAAATAACAATGTGTAGATTTCTGACAGTAACCACTTCTTATTAACATCTTTTATCATCAATTTCACCTCTCATTTCCTCCTAATGTATAAAATTATAGCACCAGAACTCTCATAAGCCCCTCAAGAAGCATGCTCATATCAACACCAACGGCAAATGCACTATGATGATCATATCCACTCACAAGTGCATCCTCAACCATGAAATTCCAAATGTAAATTGTCATATCATATGAACAAGAAACCATCAAATTCTACATATAAGGTGAGAACTTTATTCATTTAGCACTGTATTTAAGGCTCGTTTGTTTCTCACATCCCACACCTTGATCGATTTATCCACCGAAATACAATCATCATATTTGATTTCCACAATTTAGAGCTTTTTTGCAATTATCAAAAGTTGGTGCTGTCAGAAATGTGCAAATTGTAATTCCAGCAGAAAAAGTATGAAAATGTATGAAAACGTTATAGGAACTTGTCATTTGTCATACTTAACTTGTCATTTTTCATTGTGAACTTGTCATTCCGTGTTTATCAGAAGTGGTTGCTGTCAAAAATGTACAAACTGTATTTCTAGGGAAAAAAAGTATGAAAATCTTATGGAAACTTGTCATTTTCTATTGTGAACCTGTCATTTTCATAAATCAATGTGGAAATTCAGTCATTTTAACAGAAAAAGTATGAAAACCTAATGGGAACCTGTCATTTTAACAGAGAAACTCAAATTTCTATGAATTGCTTATCAGAAGTTGTCATTCGCCTTACTAAACTTGTCATTCGCCTTATTGAACTTGTCATGAATTGTGTATCAGAACTTGTCATCTGCTAAAGAAATCTGAAAATGCTGTCATCTTAACACAGAAACTCGAATTTCTATGAATTGCTTATCAGAAGTTGTTATTTTCCTTCATAAACTTGTTATTCGTATTACTGAACTTGTCGTGAATTGGGTATCAGAACTTGTCAACTTGTTATTTTCAACAACTTATCAAACTTGTTATTTTCAATTATGAACAGAAGCTGAAAATTAAAATAGAAATGAAGAATAAAAATCCAGATTTGTTGGGCGTTGTCTGAGCACCAAGCAATCATCACACACTTGCCGTCGTCGCTGCAACCATCTTTGACTTCAACGCAGAACTCGGTGACAAACTGGAACTCAATTCCTTGCTGAAGCTAGGCTTCAACAATATCTAACGGGAGTCTTGTTGAGCTTAATTATTGTTTCCCTTGGCATCATTCTTCTAAGTCTTGTTATTTACTTGCTTTGGGAGAAGGAACAAAGAAGATGACAGAGGGAAAAGAGAGAATGAGAGAAGTTGGGAGAGATGGGGTTAAGGACAAGGAAGTGGGACTGGAGAAGAAGGAGAAGGAAGGAGAATGAGATGAGGAGGAGGAAAAAGAAGCACGGAGAGAAGGATCGAGGGGAAGAAAAGGAAAGAGAAGGAGATGATAAGATGAAAAAAAAGACAAGGAGAAGCAGAAGGGCGTTTTTGTCTTTTACCTAACATTTCATAATTCTTATTTGGGACCGGGTCTCTGACAGCAATTATATAAATTCAAGGACCCAAATTGCGATTTTATATATTCCACGGCCTTTATTTACAATTTTCCCTATTTTTTTCGTACGCACGTGTCTTAAACCATTATTTTATGGAAGTGTTTTCCATTCCTTCACACATTTCTTTCCATCATTAGCTTCTTTATTGCTTAATTTATTATTTATTATTTTTTATACAATAATAATTTATTTTTTTAACACCCTTCGTAAATCATTTTACTCTTTAATTATATATCTTAAACCATAATTAACATTAAATCTCAAAATAAATAAATTGAGAATGTTACAAATTCCACATCTTTATTTTCTTTCATAATCAAACTGGTCTCTAGACATTGTAGTAATTTCATATTTTTCTTGAATTTGTCAAGACAACTTTTTGCAAAATTCCCTTTCTTTCTATATAGGTAACATTGGTCAAATTTCCTAGAATAAAAAGAATGCCTTTTGAAGAATCTCATGGGAGGTCTTCTTCTCTTCCTTTGAGGATGGAGGCCCTTATGATATTTAAACTTATTTGGGTAATAGCTATCTTCTGGTAGACATACCTAACCTAAAAATGTCCATATAAGAATAAGCAAATATTAATTCAATAATTTTATTAGAAGAAATAATATATCTAGAAAATATGTGGATTAAATTGAATAGGTAACAACTCATCTACAACGCTAGTATCACTACAAAAAACCAGTTAATTATTGTCGAAAAATTATTTCATTGTTAATTTCTGACGGATTACTAACAAAAATTCTATTGCTAAATTTGGTGATTTTTCATCGCTAAAATTAGCCACGAAAAAAATTTTGTTACTAATCTGTTAAAAAAATCCGTCAATAAATATTTAGCCACAGAATTAGCGACAAATTTTTTTTATCAGAATTTTTTATCGATAATTCTGTGGCTAAAATTTTATAATTAAAATTTATGATGGAATTAGCGATGAAAAATTATTCCATTGCTCATTTTCATGGCTAATTTTGTGACTAAAATTGTATAATCAAAATTTGTGATGGAATTAGTGACGGAATAATTTTTTGTCACTAATTTTGTGACTAAAATTTTATAATGACAGAATTAGCGAAGGAAATTTATGATGAAAAAAATTTCGTCACTAAATTGTTTGTTAACAAAAATTCCATCTATAATTTGTCACTAATTTTAAATTTTATCATTTTAGATTATAATCTTACAACAATTTATATAATAATATAATTAAGAATATAATAATTTAAATATATTTTCAATTATAAAATAAATTGATATAATGTTAACGAAGATATCATTATCATTTATCTTTTCATTAAATAGATACTGAGTATTGGAAGACAATTTTTTTAAAAAAATCTGTTTATATTTCATTAAAATCAATTCTTTTTTATTATTAATAATAACTAAACAAATATGATAAGAATATTAATAACTTTCTTATACAAATTGATATAAGAAAGAAATAATATATTATATGTACAATATATTGAAAGATATAATATATGATAGAAATTCAAAACCAAAAAAATGAATTTATATGAACACCTCAATTTATAATTATAAATCAAACTAATATTGAAGTGAACTTTGAATTTCAATAATTAAACAATAAAATTTGATCATGATATAATTAATACGCATAATATAGATTAATTTTAGTCTTCAATGCAAAACAAATGGCAAATAGAAAAAATTTTAAGAAAATAAATTATGTAAAAAATATATATAACTAGGAGAATATTGTTTATCATAATCTATTCAAATCATTTAATTTTTTTATATAGAATAATCTATTAGATTTTATTATGATAGCTATTTTTTGAACAAAAAGATTTTTTCCTAATTATAAAATGGTTTTCATCAAATATATAAAACAAATATAGATAATAAAAAATAATATAATAAATATATAATTAAATTATATATCTTATGAATGTTAAATAAAAAAATTAAATTTAAAAAATATAATTATGAAAAAATTATTTACGATTTAAAATTCAAAATTAGTGTCATCGGAAATTAATATTATATCAAAAATATTTTTTTAAAAAATAAAGCATTATAAAATAAAAATTAAATAAAATATCTAAAAATTATTTTGTCACAAAAATAGTTATGATTAAAATTATCATATAGTTTATTTTTAATTTCTAATAATATATATATGTGTATATATAATTATTTGTGTAAGAGAATATTTTATATAAATATATATATATATATATATTCAATTTTGCATAATAAATTAGCAAGTTCATTCAACTCAACTGGTAAAGCCGCGCATGTGCATAGACAAGGTCTTTGGTTCAAGTCGTGGAAAAGTCACTTTGAGGAGGAATTATATAATAGCAACACCTGGCAGCCAGAGGTGAGTTGGCAGCAACACGTGGAGGTGACCGGCTATTGCCAATGATGAGGTGGCAGCTAGTAGAGGCTCCACGTGGCATTTTAATTTTTTTCAATAAAATCATATTAGCGACAGAATTTCTGACAAATTTTCTGTTGCTAATTACTGATGGAAAAATTCTATCGATAATTAGCGACGGAATTGAAATTCCTCACTAATCCAATTAGTGACAGAAGAATTAGCGACAGAATTTGTTCCATCACTAATCCGTTGTTAATTTCATCATTAATTCTGTCACTAAATAAAAATTCCATCACTAATCGCATGTTTTTTGGTAGCATATAGCATCCAACTAATACTGATAAGGACTTAGAGATTGTCCCAAAGACATTTGCTCGACTCCCACAAACAATATTCAAATTAATAAAGTTAAATTTTTGGAATACTTTATTTAATACATATAGAAAGTTTCAAGAGTCATGACAATTAAATATAATCAGAATATAGGATCAAAGAGCACAACAAAATCCTTAACGCTCACTCTTCCGGTGCCTTTTCTTTCTCCCTATGAGATACTTCATTTGAAAAAGAGTGAAGTAAGTAAGGTGAGTACTAACATCTTAGTAACCTATAGTATAGCCATGCACATACAGGCTATCACAGAGGCAATCATTATCTAACATATATGTAGTCACTGAAATAACTTAAATAATCATTAACACACAATATCATTGAAATCATAAGTGTATTATCTCTATATGCAATATATCCAAAGATTTGGTTTTGGATAGAACTCAATGGCATTGTACGATCCATATAGTCAACCCCACCTAGTGGGATAAGGCTTTTTTATTATTGTTGTTGATGATGAATTATACTTTACTGATACTCACTTTCTCAAAGTTCAACATCCTTATAGTAGTCGTGTTTCAAATCCACCACATGTAATGCTCTTCTTGCATTTGGTCGAATGCTATAACTCATCAATAGAGCAAGACTAAAACCTCTTGTTTGAGTATTTTTCACACAATATTGCTAAAAAAAGATTCAGTCAAACAAAAATATATATATGCATCATTGATAAAACTGTCCTCAAACGAATGTGAATGAAACACAACTTTTCTTGTAAAGTGCATTTAATTAAATTTAATTTCATAGTACATGAGATTGCAAACCTCGCCTCTCAGCTTCGCATAGTAGACAGCCCCAAAACCATCTTGAACAATTTTATTTGCCATGCTGAAGTTGCTTGTCCCTCGAGCTAATTCTTCATATTAAAACTCCACTGACTTCTCCATAGTAATAACTTTGATGCCAGTATTAACAGCAGCAGGAGGACCATTGGAATCTAAAATTTTACTCCAGAATTACTATATTAAATCATCAACTATATTGTCATATTCAACGCCTTTAATGCATTTTTTTCATCATATCAAATGCAGAAAGCATTTATAATCAGAACAAACATGTTTTTACTATCCTAGTGGACCATCTATAAGGTTCAGTTTTGCATTTTGACTACAAAAAAGATACTTTAAAGCAAAACTTATGGGTTTAATACCGAGGGGAGCACATCTTGCTCCAAAACATTTTATCAAAAGTTACATGCACTAGGCTCTAATCCACAAAAATCAAAATTTGATATGGCTATATGGTCTATCACTGTGGGAAAAAGCTCCAGTGTGCTGTGTTTTGGGCTTCCATTCTAGACAAGACAGTCAGGTGCCACAACTCGCTGGAAACCTAAGGCCCAGGCCTAGGCCTTAATCACTTAACCTAGATGACCTAGCTGTCACCTAAATGTGCTTGCCCCATATGTTTATTTTCTTTATATATTTATTATTTGTCATTCATCTATTTAGGAATAGTTTCTTTGCTGGTTTAATTCCTGCTTGATGTAATCTTGGATAACCCATCATTCTCTGGGGTATCCGTGCCTATATAGCTTGTATCCTCATTATTGAAGATACATAGGAAATATATGCTCTGTTTCAAACAAAGCCAATCCCCACGAAATATATGCTCTGTCTCAAACATATCTAATCCCCAGCTTGTCCCATGACAACAGTTTCTTCATGCGGGAACCCTTGAACTATGAATAATGTCTGTCTGTCCACATGAGGCTCAATTTACCAACTGATCCACATACTGTGGCTATGTATGCAAGGCTATGATAGGCTATATGGTATTGAGTTAATAAATAAATAAAGTTTTGATTCCTAGGTGAACTTCAAGTCATATTAAAATAAGAATAATTAGACTGACATCGATATTAAAACAATCTAAATTAGCTCACAAGTCTAAAAACTTGAGCTGATTAAATGGAACTTCAATCGGTTTTCTCCCCCAGTCAATGATTTTTCAGCTAAGTGGACACCATGTTTTTACAAGGAATATGAGTTATCCGGCAGCAAGAATCTTTGACGTTTAATGAAATTAACTACATAGAAAGCATCAAACTGAAAACTTCTCCTATTCAGATGGTTAGCAAGAGAGACAGGGGAAATAAGACCACAAATTGAACAACGTATAACGCAATTTCAGTTTTACTTCAGAATGTTGAAGAGAGTTATTAATGGGATGTTTTAAGAAAATTAACCAAAGAAAGCATCAGACTGTAAACTTTTTCTTTTCAGATAGTTGGCGAGAGAGATAAACGAAATGAGACCCACAATTGAGCATGTTATAAGGTTATTTCAGTTTTACTTCAAAATGCTAAATTAGATGAGAGTTGTCAAATCATTTAAGCCGTTGGAACATGTTACATTTTACTCATGTTTTAATGAAAGCGTAATGAAAAGGAGGAAGGGCAAATGTAGGTATCTATTTACCGTTCCTTGTTTGATCAGAGAAGACTACTAATTCTCCAGAAAGCAGTTTTGCCCCCTCCTCCTTCTTACGGTAATATGCAACATACATACAAACAGCCAATAAGAGAAACCCAGCTACCACTCCAGCAGATAGTCCAGCAATAGCCCCACCACTTAGACCTGCTTCTTGAGAAATTATATCAGTTCAAAGTGGCACTGCCCCTATATTTCAGCATATACTTACCAAAGCATTCATCAAAGGAGCAACTTTCTAAGGGGAGAGATGGTTAAACCTTTTGAACACACATTAGGATTAACACATTTAGAATAAATTACAAGAACTCTCAAGTTTGGCTAAAATTACGCAGATCCATTTCCAAAATATACAATTTAATCCAAGCTTGGATTTTTTTTTTTCAAACTACAACCCTATATTAAATTAAACATACAAATATGTATTATGTCCAAGCATGCAAAAGTTTAAAGAAAATGTTTCACAAATTTTACACCAACAAAAAAAATTGCACTTATGCACGAAGGGTACTCTGGCAAAAAAGTTTAAAATTGCACTAAAAACGTGTTGTAACTTTGTTGCAAAATGAGTACATGTACATTTTGAAAATAGAAGGAAACTTAATTTAATTTAGTCAAAATTCTGATAAGAGATAATATTTACAAGGACAGGAAAAACCCATGCCACTTCATGTACAGATCATTATCAGGAGAGTAGGGAAGTTACCTAGGGGGCAGCGGCACAAAGACACCATTTTGGCCTGAAAAGTGAAAGTGAAAAAAAATATTTGAGGCAGGTGTAGGAATATTTATAGCATCCCTTAGCTTTTGAGCATTTTTAGATCATAAAAAATCAATTATGGTTATTCTCCTTTTCTTATCTTTGTTTCGCGATTCACATTAGTTGACAATGAAGTCCTCACTGAAGCCCAAAGTAGAGCTAATTTTGAATGGAAAATGATTACTCCTTTAAAATACTTCTTTAAAAATATTCCTCTAATTACGATTAAAAAAAACTAGCAACATAACAGCTTTATTCTATAACTTCATATAGATTGTCCTAAAGTTCTTGCGAGTTACTGTGCAGTTCGTTTAGAGAATTGAGTATAACAATGGTTTTGAGTTCATAAATGATTTTGGCAGGTATGTGGGTGTTTGTTCTCGAATTCATGATCAATTTTAGCATGCATACAGGGTTTTGGATGTTTTTCAAGAAAGTTATGATTTTAACTCTTATAATATGTGTTGAGAGATGAGATTATCAAGACATTACATAAATTAATGTACCTTTTCCCGGGATATACACCACACCGCTTCCTTTGCTGAAATCGATCCTAGGATTATACTTGCGCAACAAATCCTTATCAAGCTTCGTCTGGTTCGCAATTGATTCCAGAGAATCCTCAGCTCTAAGTGGGTATGTGATGAACAACCCGTACTCTTTCGAAACGCGGCGATCCCCACACGAACAGTTCACTGTCACATTGAGCATTCCATGGTCAGGAATATTGTCCGGTGAATAGCTATTCGCACTCTCCAACATCGAAACGGCGGTCAAATTGGCATAGCTCTGATTCGCAACCAACGCACAGGTGTCTCCTTTCTGAATCGGGTACTTGAATACGTACCCCAGATATTCACCATCTATGCAATCGCAAGGGAACGGAATGTTCACTCGAGCGGTGGTTTCGACATAGTCATCGCTTAATAATTGGTCTTTGTAATAGCTGATGATATCTTGTGTTGTTCGAAGAACTGGGGATTGCACGATCGGCGGAAGGACCGTGATATCGGCAAAACCGACCCAAATGTAGTAGGAGGCAAGAGCCAAGCCACATCCTTTCTTACACTTGGATTCTGCATTGAGACAGAGAGAGAATAACAGTAAGAAGAGAAACGGAAATCCGAATCTGGGTACCATTTGTATATGGTCGTGCTGAAAAAGCTTAGAGGGAAAAAGAATCCCAAACGGAAATGAGTGCGCTGATGAATGAATAAGCAGAAAGAAAGAATGATCGAAGCTCTGAAGATGGGCTGGGGAAGAATCTTCTTCCTAAAAATCAGGGAAAGCTAGAAATGATTCACAGTGGGATTAAGGGTCTGTTTGGTTTGAGGGGAGGGAGGGGAGGGGGGGTTTTCTCCTCACCTTGTTTGGTTTGATTAAAAAGGAGGGGAGGGGAGGGTATTTAATGATCCCTTATTTGGTTCAAGGAGGGAAGGGGAGGGATAGTAATAATCAATTTACCATTTTACCCTTACATATTAGTTATGTTTTTATTGATATATTATATAAAAATTTACATCTTAATTTAAATTATATAATTTAATAAAAATTCAGTCTTATCATATTAATATGTGTATTAAAAAATTGGTATAGTAATTTTTTATTCTAATTAATATAATAATATATTTAAAATAATTAAATTAACAAATTTTATATGCTCTAAG
The DNA here is from genome assembly GCF_004799145.2 of Neltuma alba. NCBI lineage: Eukaryota > Viridiplantae > Streptophyta > Magnoliopsida > Fabales > Fabaceae > Neltuma > Neltuma alba. The sequence goes on along the minus strand of NW_021636075.1, from coordinate 36,466 downwards.
AAAAATGAAATTTTATTTTCTTTAGGCTATCTTTTTTTTCAGCTTTAAAATATATTTAATAAATAATATATTTATAAAAAACAATTAATTTTATATATTATAATTTTTTATTTAAATAATTTTTTATTTTTAAATAATTTTTATAATATATTTTTAATTATAATAATGTATATATTTTTTATTTTTTACTTAGGATAATATATTTTTTATTTGAAATAAATATTATAATAATATATTTTATGGGTAGGAGTGGAATATTAAAAAAATCATAAGGGTATAATGGTCCAAAATTTTGGCTCCCCTCCAAAAACCCCCAATTTGGAGGGGAGGGGACATTTTAGCTCCCCTCCCCTCTAAAATTTTTAAGCAAATGAAGGGAGGGGCTCATCTCCCCTTCCCTCCCCTCCAACCAAACACACCCTAAAGGATAAGATAAGATGACGGAGATTTCTTTTATGTGAATCCTTGAATCTAGTATAATCATGGAAGACTAGCCAAGCAATCGTCCGGACTGTGTGTAGGAAAACTAAAGAAGTTCGTACACAAACCAAGTCAATAGAAGTCAGCCCAGCAAAAGAAGTCCAGGACGGGATCACGGGACTGTGCCTCTGGCGCGTGCTTGAAATTTGAAAGGTTCGTCGTTTGGGAAAATAACTTGGAAGGCAAATTATTTCCTGAGGTCGAATAGTCTTAATTTTCTTTTCTTAGATATTCAAAAATGCTGCGAATTAATGCCAAAAAAATAACAGTTAGGTTGTCAAAATTTCAATTTTTTTTAATAATTTGAGCATTGTTTTTTTGGGATTTTTTAAATACTAAAATTAAGTTCAGCATCAATCATTATATTACTCTCCTAATTTCTTTTCTCTTTACTTTTTTTTATATGATTATATAACGAAGTTAAATTTAAACATTATTGGGTATGGATAGTTTTTTCTGGGAAAAAAAAACACTGGCGGAATTGTAATAAGATCATGTGGAAGGAACATGATAACTGAATAAGTTCTAATGACAACTTTTAGAATAAAAAATGATAATATGTTTTAACTGCTCATTTATCATTAAATTTTTTAAATAATTATTATTTTTTTGAAATCTCACAGTAGTTTTTTCCAACATTTTTACTTAAACAGCTGAAACTCTTTCTAAAGTTCTAATAAAATCAATGCATATTGATTTTTTTTAATAATTTCTAGTTGTATTACATCGTATTTTTATAATTTGGATTATATATTATGTACTATTTTGTCATAGGACCTGTTTGAATTGGTGATAAGAAAAGTAACTTATTTTTAATTTGACTTTTAAAAAAATTAGATTGGATAAAAGTTAAATTGGATGATGTGATTTATGTTTAGATTGATTTTTATAAATAAATTAGTTTGTAAAAGGAAGTTGTTTGAATTATGATTGAATAAGTAATCTTAGTTTGTAAAATTACCAAAATATGTATGACTTTTATTAAAAAATAAAAAATAAAAAATATCAATTTACATAATATACTAATTTTAAATTATTTATAAGCTCTTGTTGATCTTATTTTTTAAATTTTTTTATCATTTATTATGAGGATATATTTAAAAACAAAAGTATATTTCTGACTAGTTTATTATTTTTAATTAATTTTAACTAACTTTTTGTTATCAGTAAATTAGTTATTTGAGACTTATAATAAAAATCAGAAAACATAGTAAATTTCTTAATTTTTTCTCTCTCCGTATTCTAAAAGTCATAAGTCATAAATAACTAATTTTTATTTATAGTTTATTGTGACTTTTTTATCCAAAAGTTAAATTCGTCCTTTGCCAATCCAAACGCTACAAAACCTTGAAATGTGCTTTTGGTTACCAAAAAAAAAAGGAGCTTGTAGCCGTGAACTGCTGAGTCACACAGGCTCATAACTTATGCATCTATCATGTTCTTTATAGGGACTCGAACTCATAACATTGAAAAATCAAGAGAAAATATGCAATAACCACAATTTACTTCACACATCAAGTTGCATGCTTATCATGTTTCCTAATACTCATGCCAAACCTTCATAAGATTGTTAATATGGGTAGAGAGATAAGCATTAGGTAAGCGATATTGAAAGATGAAAATAAGTTAAGCTTTGCTTTAATTAAAAGAAAAATCATTTGAGGTTTCAAAAAAGAGGGTGGCAATTATTAAAATGTTAATCTCATACTTTCAGTTACTTATTTTTATTTTTTTTTTTTTTTTTGGATTCTCAAACTAATGAAAAGGAAGGTTTTTGGTTTTTTGTTAGTTGGCCTGAAAAAGGGAAGTTTTTTGTGGGGGTGCTTAATGAAAAAGGCAAAATTATTTGTAGAAAAGTAAGGGCATGTGAAATTGAAATAAGGGTATACATAAAATTATGTATATACTGCAGAAAATATCTTGATGTAACAAAAAAAGTGTGAAATTTTAAGAACTACGTGTAATTTTCCATCTGATGACTAGAGTTGGGGTTTTCTCAAGCAGCTGATCTGGGCAAGTTTCTAGGCGTCCCACTCCACCATGAAAGAGTCACAAATGAGACCTTCCAGTATGTTATTGACAAAATTAAGAAAAGGTTGAGCAATTGGAAGATCCAAAGCCTTTCTTTTGTGGGAAGAAGCACACTTGCAAAGTCTGTTTGCCATGCCCAATCATGTTAAGCAAACATCCTACCTCCCGGATAGTACCTACAAAGATCATTGAGAAGAAAGCGCGTGACTTTATATGGGGATCCTTGGATGAAAGAAGGAGGATACATCTAATTTCTTGGGACAAAGTCTGCACGGAGAAACAAGTTGGAGGCCTAGGAATGAGGCACATCAAGCAACAAAATCAAGCATTTATGATGAAGCTAGGATGGGGCCTTGTCACTAAGAGAGACTTTCTTTGGATTAAGGTCATTCGATATAAATACGGATGTGGCACTGATCTTATGCCCCGTATTAATGAAAAAAAGCCGGGATCAAACACGTGGCAAGGAGTCAAGAATAATTGGCACCACACAAAAGAAGGGATCTAGCAGACCACAAACCACCAAGAAAAGGAGGTAGGACGCTGGAAGTAGGAGAAAAGTGGGAAGTTTACCACCAGCTCAGCATACAAAGCTCTCAATCTACCAACAGAAGCTTCTGTGAGCAACTGGAGCAAAGTTGAAGCCCCCCAAAGGTGCAAATCTTTTGCTTGGCTTGTGCATCACGAACATGTCTTAACTAACCAAAGAAAGTTCAGCCGTGGAATACGTCTCAATGGATTATGTGACTGATGTAAATAAAATCAAGAGGATGAGGCACATGTGTTCAGGGATTGTCCTGAAACGTGGGAGTTTTGGGTATGGATCATCGAGGCAGATATGCACCACGCCTTTTTCTCTTGTGACTTCCGTGATTGGCTGCAGTTAAACATGGGGACACAAGTCGAGACACTTGATTCGGATTGGAAGAACCTATTTTTTATAATATGTTGGTTGCTTTGGCGAGCAAGGAATGACTTCACACACTCGAACTCAGCCACAGATTATGATAAGGTAATAAGGAAAGCTTTGGCAATTAGCTCATGTATGCGAACCTTGACGCAGAAGTTGCAAGGCACGAAGATCAACACGAGAATGAGCCAGGTTACGTTACCAGAACTAGAAGCCACAGCTGACATGGTGGTCAAAGTGGATGGTGCGTTCTCATTCTTGAATGGACTGGTGGCGTGTGGTGGTGTTTTCAAGCAGCACGATGGTGAGGTTCTTGAAGGCTTCATGTTTTGCATGGACAAGGGAGATCACCTCACAACCAAACTCTGGGGATGCCTTTTGGGTTTGAAACATGCTTGGGATCTGGGTGGACGTAGTGTGATCATACACTGTGATTCCTTAGACGCACTCAACCTTATTCGAGGTAACGATATTGATGTACATGTCGATTGGGCAATCATCCGCGAGACAAAAGAGTTGCAGAATCGGAATTGGAAAATTGCCTTTCATACTATCAACAGAGACCAGAATTTGTTGACTGATGTACTGGCGAAGAAGGCACTGAATGGACCCGTGGGGCTCCAACCTCTCAATAGAGAATCTGTAGTCTCCTTTGCAGCTCAGGTTCGTGTAGTTCAGTTATTTTATTCCGATATATAAAAAAAAAAAAACACCTATAATAAAATATACAGATATGAAACCTTTTATTTGATGAAAAAATTAGCATCTTTATTATTCATTATTTTGGATTTAAAAACAAGGGGAATCCAAAATAACATGTGAGTCACTTAATTTAAATATTATTGACATATATTTTCTACATCTGCTTTCCGGACAACATTTCTGTGTATGATGGATTTTCATACAAGGAGGCAGTGTCTCATTCCACACAAGAAGAAGAAAGTGTCATTAGAGTCACCACAACAGATCTCATGCTTGGACGTCGGTCTGGGTCTTCATCTGTGCACACTTTGGCTAGCTGTGCAATCTGCAAGCACCATGAATAGCTTCTATAAGCAGAAAGATTCAAAAATATGTTTGGATTCTATAAAGACTGTCATATCCTACCCACTTTAACAAAAGAATACAAGGGGAAGGACATGTAAAGAAGGGAAAATGACAAAAAAAACCCTGAAAAATTGTAAAATCCCAAATAAGGATCTGTGACAACACTAACTTTAATAGGTTTGACAACAATTAAATTGCACATTATAACACATTTTTGTGAAAATACCTAATTTGAGCTTTTACAATTTTTCAGATCTTTTTTGTCATTCTCCCTATAAAGAACACTAAAATATGAGAATTTCAAAATAGTTCATCGAAATGGTTTAATTTCAATAACTTCTTCAAAAACTATTCTAAAATTAAGTGCTTTTGTGAAGTGATCTAATTGCCCTTTGTAAACTTAGCTGTCACTGCCTTAGCTATTGCCATTTGATGAGTTAAGGTTGTTACTTGTTAAACAATAATCATTTTCGTTTTTAGTTTTAGATTTTAAACACAAGCATTTGAGGAATCACTATAAAATTTAATTCCAAACTAGTTGTAGAGAGCTTCATGGTGACTAGGTTATTTTGGACTCCTGGATAGAAATTTACAGATTTAGGAGTATTGTGTTTTCAAAGTCACATCATATTTTGGGGCACTATTTGGGTGTTACATTAGCACTACACAGAGTTGGGCCATGTCACTAAAACATTAGTGAGGTTGTGGACCTTTGTATGTGGCCATCATTTTCATAGTTATTAAATGGTTTCATGCGGTGTGATGATAGCTGTGGGATCAGAATACGTGAATGAGCTCTTCATGACTTAATTGGATTAGCAACGCACTAATTCTATTGCATTTTCGCTTCATTGACACACTTACCTTGGTTTCTGAGTTCTTTATATAGTTGCTGTCAAGTTCTCTGATTAGTTGGTGGAGATAGTTCTAGAGCCTGGCACTTGACAGCGAACATAGGTATTTTTCAAACACAGAGTTTTAAATAGTTCAATTTATATGCTCACCTTGTAAACCGAATCGATTGTGTATTGATCACCGAGCCTAGAATCAACAAGCTTTTGAAGATGTTCTTTTGGATTAGGCTTCTCAAAAACTTCTTCAAACTGCACCAACCAAGGCAAATATAACTCTTAAATTCTAGTAGAATCACATGATTTGTAATTAAAAAAAGAATAGTAAATAAAACATTTTTAACCAAGAAGTCAAGAATCACCAAAGAGACAAGGGATTTTGTTTCGGAACCAGCTTCACCAGCCCTGGACAAAGCTTCTTTAGCAGATATAAGTTCATATAGGACAACTCCAAAAGCAAAGACGTCAATTTTTGGTGAAAGACTACCATAAGCATACCTGCAGATGGGAGAAGAGTAATCAAACTTGAGCACACAAAAGTGAAATCGTTTTGGTGATCAGAAAAGGGGGAAGGGTGAACTCATTTTAAGGATTCCACACCAACACAAACTTTCTTGGTATTCATATCCAATCACGTTATTCAAAGGGAGAACGACATCCAGGTCTCAAAAGCTCAGTTTGATAGCAATTAGGTTCCAAATGACATCTAGGCTGTTAAATATCCTTAGGAGGTGTTTGGATGGAAGGTGGAGAAGTTTGTTTTGATTTACAGAAAAATACTTTTATGAAGTACTGTTAGGATATCCAAAACCCCCTTATTATGTTGTTGAGTTCGAATCGCAACGGTGCTAAAGTAAGGGTAGTTTGGTAACTTTAGAGTGTTAAAACCTGTTACCACCATAGAGCTTCGAACTCAGCACTTCAAAGATATTGAAAAGCTTCCCGTAACAAGAAGCTGTCAACATATCTTTGTTGACAATCTACAATAAATAATTAAAATATTAACTACCCCATTTTTTTCATGTCATTACAAAGAAGGCAGAGAAGAGCAATTTCTAGCGGCTAAAAACATCTGCATAATATCCATGAGGATATTTTCACTCTTTAAGGCCCCATATGTGAGTGATTGTTTTGGTCATGTTTGTGATGATATGCATGTGACAAAAATCAATCTATTTCGAAAGAAAAAAGAGGGAGAGCTACTAATTTATATTAAATCTACTGGATGGCCTCAGGTTCTCATTTCCATATTTTCACAAAATCCGCAAATCTTCTCTGCCTAAGTAGGTTGTTGCATGAAAAGAAAAGTGGAAGTTGACATACTCAGGTGGCATATAACCAAAGGTGCCTGCAAGATTTTCAGTGGGAAGTGATGAACTTCCCACTTCAGTGAGCTTGGTCAACCCAAAATCTGCAACCTGTAAAGATGAATATTCAAGGAATTACAATTCATGCAAAAAAAATAGACATAAGCTCTAAAAATATTGAATAAGAATTCAACCTTAGCCCGGAAGTTTTGATCTATCAATATATTTGCCGACTTTATGTCACGATGAATATAAATAGGCACAGTATGCTCGTGAATGTATTCAAGACCTCTAGCTGAATCCAGAGCAATTTGCACTCGCATAGACCATGGCAAGGGTTCTCTCCCTGTCAAAAGTGACTTGATCATCAACATAAAATATAAAATTTATTGCAAGCCATAAAATTATAGTCAAAGAGATTTTGTGCTAATGCAATGCACAAAAAAATGAATGTAGCTAAATTAATGTGATAATTAGGTTGACGTACGATAACAAAAATAGACGTTGGTGGAATTCTTTTCTCACCTGAATCTCGCAGGTGTTGGCTTAAGTTTCCATTGTCAATATATTCATACACAAGGAAAAGAGAATCCCTCTTAACACAATATCCAATCAAGCGCACCTACATAGTTTTTTAATAGGTAGAATGAACTTATGACAGTATTATATGATCCACACAACAAATATAAGCCATTCATGAAATAAGATGCTTGAAAAAATGACTGTGCAGATGTAAAAACACTGGCACTAGAAATGACAAGACAGAACAAAACTAATTTCTCCATAACATAGTAGCAGATAAGATTAAATGTTGTGCATAAGCATATTACAACAAATATTCTTGTAGAGCTTAATGGAAATCAAAACACCAATCAAAAACTGCCCCGCATTAATTTTACATACTAATCATATGATTTATAAGCTGTTAATTCTTGTCATGTTTTCATTTATAAGATTTTCTTTTAGGGAATTATGGAAAAGTTGGCATGAACAGTGGGCTGTGCCATGTTGTGAATAGTGTACTATGCCATTATGTTCTTTTTTAGTCATTCACATTAGGTTTATAATGTAGTAACCCTCCATCCAAACAATTTAAAAGTCGTTCATAATGCAGATAATTTATTAATTCAAGGTTGTTCCAAACAGAAAGTTTTGCAAGAAAATAACAAAAATGGGAAGATAGAAAGCTTAGGGAAAAATCAATTCACTAACTTTCCTTCTCTATTGTGCTTTATATTTTGTGAAGCAAATGAATGGTGCAAAGATGACTCCCTTTGATACAAACTGATGCAAGAGTTGAGACAACAATAAGTAGATGGAGAGAGACAAAAGAAAGAAGAGCCAAGAGCCGAAAAGAAAGATCAAGACATATTGGATTTCCCACAGATTAATAGCCGAAAATGTTAGATGTGTTGAGAAACTTTTGAGTGAGTTGAATGACAAGAACTTGTTATTATCTGTCCTGAATGATTTAAAAATAAATAACACTACTTACATTAGAGCTGAAGAGTATTCACAATAATCTTGCTGAGAATTGATGAGAATGATCATTTACAATAAACTTCTAAGCAAATAAATAAAAACTTATATCAGGAAACCGACATAGAAGAGTGATGCAAAGGGGGAAATTGATTAACCTTGGAGCATAGAATTTGATGCTATCAGGCTTTAAAAGGAAACTAACAAGCATGGGAATTACATCATTGACTTTATTGTGAAAAACAAAAATTAATCATGACTAATGCCCAAATGAGATGACCTTTGAATTCTATTTTGACATATAGTTTTCTATTATAAGTTCAAAATAATGAAATTGATCTATACATGTCAATGCCTAGACTAATGCTGAATCCCTTCACTGAAAAAGCCATCTGCCCATACCATTCAAGGGCAGTAAAAAAACTATCAAAATTAATACTTAGTTTAGCTTTTAAAGAAACAAACTATATACTTATACAGTCAAGAAAACTAGCCCTATGCTTTTGTTCAAAAGACATCATACCAGGTTTAGGTGATGAACGCATGTTAACACTTTCAATTCAGCAAGAAATTCCCTTGATTTTTGTGACTCCATCTTTTTTACTGCAGCTTTCTGCAAAGGAAAATCCCTTGAGTTATATATTCTGAAGGTCTTGGCTCTTTCAACCTACATTTTTATAATAGATACATTCCAAATCCAACACATGTAATAATCTCAGAGTTTGTCAAATGCTGCTATAACTCATCAACAGAGCAAGACTATAACCGTCTTATTTAAATATTTTTCACATATTCTTGGTTAAAAGAAAGATGCAGCCAAACAGAAATTTAATGCATCAATGATAAAAATATCCTCATTAACATTAATGAAACACAACTTTTCTTTTAAATGCATGTAATTAAGTTAAATTTAGTAATACATGAAAATTACAAACCTCGCCTCTCAGCTCTGCATAGTAGACAGCCCCAAAACCACCTTGACCAATTTTATTTCCCATACCGAAGTTATCTGTGCCTTGAGCTAGTTCTTCATATGAGAAGTCAACTGATTTGTCCACAGTAATACCTTTGATGCTAGTATCAGCAGAAGCAGGAAGACTATTGGAATCTGAAATTTTATACTCAGCATTACTACATTCAATCAATTACATTGTCATTTTTTATGCATTTCATCCATTTATTTTAGTGAACTAAGCTGACAGAAAATAAGTTGAGTGAACTAAATTATTCTATTTCAGACACATCTAAAGATGAATTGAGAAATTCTAGATAGTGACACAGCAATTGGATCTTTTGGAATGATCTACATCCACCCAGAAACTCTCAGAAATGTTAAGGGTATTGATTCAGTCTTTCATCGTTTACTTCTGCTTCAAGTATTTACCAAAGGTTTTGGACAGCCTGTCCAGCTTAGATAGAAAACAGTTTCAAAGCCTTTGATCCTGGCCACCATTCACTTCCTTTTACAGCAGCAGCCAAGAGGATGAACTTCAGCTAATTGAATGGATTGCCAACCAGGTTTCTCCCCCAATCAATGATCTTTCTGCCAATTTGACACCATTTCGTACTGGTAATATGAACTAATTGAGCATGAGAGTTATTAAACCGATTAGCCCTTTGGAACTTGTTACATTTTACCCATATTTTGACAGGAAATACAATGGAAACAGAAGGAGAAGAGGTAGATATCTATGTACCATTACCAGGTTGAGCAGCGTATGCTGAAAGCAATTTTTCCTCTTCCTCCTTCTTCTTTCGGTAATACACGACATACGGACAAACTATCAATAACAGAATTCCAGCTATTGCTCCAGCAGATACTCCAGCAATACCGATGCCTTTTAGCCCTGCTTATTAAGAAAAAACACTATATCAGTTTAAAGTAGCATTGACCTTCCAACTTGAGCATATTCTTACCAACCCACGCTTCAAATTAGCAAGTCTTCGAGGAGAAGGAAGGACAAACCTTTGGGGCTGAAAAAAACAAAAAAAAAAAAACCAAAACAAAACAAAGGAGAACATGCGTTAGGATTACAAAATTTGGAGTAACATACAAGAGCTTCCCTTGAATTTTACTAAAATTACACAGAACCATTTCCAAATATACAGTTTAACCCAATTTTAAAATTTTTTTACTAAGAATACCCTCCATTAACTAAATTTTATAAATATGCATTTTATCCAAATAGGCAAAAATAAAAGCAAGAAAGAGAAGACTTTGTTTTCACTATTTTTTAACCAAAAAAAATGCATTTAAGTTAATGAAAGGTACTTCAGTGAAAAAAAAATTTCGATGAAAATACAGTGCGTCTCTTTTTTTAAGTGAGCACGTGTAGATTTTGAAAACGGAGGGCAACTTCCAGCAATTTCTTCAAAAATCTTACAAGAAGAAAAAACACATATGCGGCTTCATGTGCTAATCATCTAAAAACAGGGAAGTTACCTCGGGGGCAGGGGCACATAGGCACCATTACTGTCTGAAAAGTAAAAGCCAAAAAATGGGGTTAGTAAAATGCAAAAATATTTATAATATGCTCCCAATAACAAATTGAAAAAAGAAAACTAAAAACATGCTGGCATAGAAAAGAAAAAACTTAAAAATATTACTTGTTAGTAACCATAAACCTCAATGCTTTTCTTTTCTTTTCTTTTTTTTCCTTACCAGAACAATGCTTTTCTTTCACTTGAGCATTTTCAGACGATATACTATCAGAAATCATTAATGACTTTTGGTTGTCTATGTTACATGATCCCCATTAGTTGACTGTGAAATCACAATCACTAATGTCAATTATTAGAGTTAATTTCGTTCAAAATCCATAGTGTGGGAGAGATTCTCACAGAGACAAAGATTGGATCGGAGACCATGCTATAGTAAAAAATATGGTAAATCAGTTTTACAAGCAAAAGGCAATGATTCAGACCCATTAGTAAATTCTATAGGATTCGAAGTCAAGGTCAAATTACCAGAACTGAATACCCTGTGATAAGCATATAATGCATTTTTTTTTTTTACTGAAGATGTTAAGTCCAAAAAAAGGATCCAAACTTCCGGTCAAAAAAACAAAAAAAAAAGAGGATCCAAACATGAGAAGGAATTTATTATACCAGCCAAGAAGTGTTTGACCATTATTTATTGATATATGCTGACAAATAAAGTTAGGTGAACTCTAAAATTTAAGATCTTATTCAATCATAAGTTCGAATTAAGATCACGTGATATAAAATAAATTAGTGTACCTTTCCCGGGGATATACACCACACCACTCCCTCTGCTAAAATTAACACCAGGATTATACTTCTGCAGCAACGATCGATCAAGATTCGTCTGGTTCGCAATTGAATCCAAAGAATCCTCAGCTCTAAGCGGGTACGTGATGAACAACCCATGATCTCTCGAAACGTGGCTATCCCCACACGAACAGTTCACTGTCACATTCAATGTTCCAGAATTAGGAAAATTAGTCGGCCGATAGCCATTGTGGCTCTGCAACCACGAAGCAGTGGTCAGATTGGAATAGCTCTGATTCGCAACCTTCACATATGTGTCCCCTGTTTGAATTGGGTACTTGAATACGTAACCTAGATATTCACCACCGATGCAATCGCAAGGGAACGGAACGTTCACTCGAGTGGTGGTTTGGACATAGTTTCGGGTAGATAGTTGGCCTTTGTTATAGCTGACGATATCTTCAGGAATTTGAAGAACTGGGGATTGCATAATCTGCGAAAGCGTCGTGAGATTGGAAAAACCAACCCAAACATAGTAGGAGGCAAGAGCCAGGTTGCATCCTTTCTGACACTTTGATTCTGCATTGAAACAGATAGATAATAACAATAAGAAGAGAAGTGGAAAACCAAATCTGGGTTCCATTTGTATATGGGGCTGCTGGGAAAAGAAAAGTAGAAAGGAAAAAAAAAATCCGAAATGGAAGTATGAGTGTGCTGAATAAAAAAGCAGAGAAGACAGAGAAAAAGAAGCTTTGAAACTTGGGAATGATAGTGCGATAACTGTATTGGTGTGCGAACGAGCGAATATTGATCATTGAAGATAAGAGAAAGTCAAGTGATTGGTAATACTTTCCGGCGTTTTGCCGGGGAGTGATCATTGAAATGGAAATTGGAATCAATATTGGGACGCAATTTTCCAATCAGAGTTTAGACTTGAATCAGGATAGCCCGCAGAAGAAGTTAATGACTGGACCCATTTTCCTAGTGGGTTGGCGCGGGCAAGAAACTTTCTGGGAAAAATGGACGTTGGAAATTCAACTGAAGAGCTGGGGATAGCAAAATATCTCTGTTGGGAATATGAAAAAATCGTTAAAAAAGCCGTCAAAAAAAAATAAATATATAAAGATTTTTTTTTTTTTTGGGTAGTATGGAGGCCCAAGGCCTAAAACAAGAAAAGACAAAACCAACACAAAACTACTATCCTCAACCCGTGTCTCTCCAGATCATTTGCGCCTCTTCATCTCTTGCCACACGCACAACTTCCTGAGGAATCTCAAAGAATAATCGACATTCTCTTCCCAGGTCTTTCTCAAGACTCAACTTTGCCATAGCATCAGCACACTGGTTGCCCGATCGGCGAGTAAGAGAAAATCTAAATTGCTTGCGGCGTTCGACAGCCTCTCTCATCATCCTCACACAATTAGGCGGTTTTCCTCCTTCAATCTCCTTCCCTTTCAAAGCATAAAGAAGCTCTTCAGAGTCAGTTTCAAGATGAATTTTTTGAAAACCCAGTTTCCTCGCCACCTCTATTCCTTCACCCGGCTCCCAACATTCTGCTTCAAAGGCTGTGCTCCATCCCACATCTCTACAGTAACCCACGATCCAAGCCCCATGGTGGTCTCGAATCACCCCACCGCATCCTGCTCGTCCTGGATTTCCCCTGCTTGAACCATCCAAATTAACTTTAACCCAATCCTTTTCAGGGGTTATCCACCTTGTGCTCACCTCCTCGCCCCTTATTTCTGCTGGAATTGTTTGAAAGGATTTAGCTTTCTGTATTTCCACAGCAAAATTCCACACTTGACACTTCTTGGTCTACCCATCTGTCCTTCCAGAAACTTATTCTTTCTCCCGACTCAACTCCCCACCACACCCCCTTATTTAGTTCGTCCCACACACCACCGATATCTCTCCATAGGCTTGACGAATTTTGGGGAATTTTCAAATTATTCCCAAAATTCAAGCCCCCATTATATTTATGTTTGAGCACATCCACCCACAAACCTTCACTATTAGTTCTTAATTTCCAACCCAATTTCATCAAGCAGGCACAATTCATGTCCTCCAAACATAGCACCCCCAAACCCCCATTCTCCTTTGGCTTTTGAATCACATCCCAGTTAATAAGATGCATCTTCCTTTCTTCAGTGGTGTGCCCCCAAATAAAAGCCCTCTGAGCCTTCTCAATCTCCTCCACAATTTGCTTAGGGAGCTTTGAAACCATCATAGAGTAAATTGGAATGGATCCAATCACTGCCTTAGCAAGTGTTACTCTCCCAGCCATACTTAAGGAGTGCACCTTCCATCCCTGTAGCCGTCTCTTCACCTTCTCTACTAATCCTCCAAAACAGCGAACTTTGTTTCTTCCATAATACGTAGGGACACCCAAATAGGTACCTAAGTCATCAGTCAAACAAAATCCAGCCTCTCTTACTATTTCCTCCCTTATATTAGCAGCAACATTCCTAGAAAAGACTATTGCAGACTTATTCACTTTCTGCCCAGAACAAGCACAAAATTTATTTAAATACTCCATCACTACCTTTATCTGATCTACAGAAGCTTCCCCAAATAGAATTAAATCATCAGCAAATATTAAATGAGTCACCTCAGGACCCATTCTTCCTACTCAAATAGTCTTCCAAATCCCTTTCTGACAGCTTCTTGGATTAAATGAGTCAACTTTTCCATCATCAACACAAAAATATAGGGAGACAAGGGGTCTCCCTGTCTAATCCCCCTAGACGGATTAAATTTTTCAGTTTTAACCCCATTCCACAAAATCTGCATCGAAATCGTGCGGATACATCCCATAATCAATCTTCGCATTCCATCCTTCATTCCCACTTCCTCTAAAACTTGTTCAATAAAATTCCATCTTACTCTATCATACGCTTTTTCCAAATCGATTTTTATTGCAAAAAATCCCTTCTTTCCTTTCATTACTCTCATAGTGTGCAGTAGTTCATGAACCACAATAACATTGTCTTGTATATGCCTTCCCGGGACAAAACTAACTTGATTAGGGGCAATTAACTTACTCAAGGTCCCTTTTAAACGTCCCACTATGATCTTAGGGATACATTTGTAGATGACATTACATAATGCAATTGGTCTGAACTACTTTACTGTTTCTGGTCTCTCAATCTTCGGAATCATGGTGAGTAAAGTACCATTTATACTCCCTATATCTATCTGCCCCCTCCATACCTTGCCAATGAAATTCACAACTTCCTCCCTTACTACATGCCACTCCTTCTAAAAGAAAATTGCAGGGAATCCATCCTCTCCAGGTGCTTTAAAGGCTCCGATGTTAAAAATTGCTCCCTTGATCTCCTCCTCCATCACTGTCCCTTCCATTCTCTCCCAAACACTATCATCCAGATGAGCGAAAGATACTTCTAGCTCAAGGTTCAATATCCCCTCTCCTTCCTCCTTAAACAGATTCTTAAAAAATCAACAGCCATGCACTCTAAGGCATTTGCATCTTCTATCCAAACTCCTTCTTCATTTCTCAACATAGATACCTTATTCCTCCTATGTCTCATAACAGTTTTCATATGGTAATATTTTGTGTTTCTATCACCATCATTAATCCAATCACTACGTGATTTCTGAAACCATAAAATCTCTTCTTGCTTCAAAACTTCTTTCAATTCATCCTGGAGCTCTCCTTCCAATTTACATAAGTGATCAATAGGCCGATTAGAATTACTTAATCTTTGCTGAATTCCATCAATTCTAGCAATTAGTCTCTGTTTCCTAAAAAATATGTTACGAAATACTTCCTTATTCCAGACTACAAGAGAGCCCTGCAATCCCCTCAAATTCTCATCCACATCACCCCCTTTCCTCCAAGACCTCCTAACTTCATTTTCAAAGGAGTCATGCATCATCCAGGCCGCTTCAAAACGAAACGGTCTAACTCCATTTCTGTTCCCTTCTTCCAAACATAAAAGGATTGGATGATGATCAGAACTTCCTAGACGAGCTAACACTCTTATAGTTGCATCTGGGAATCTAAATTTCCAATTCTCATTACACAATCCTCTATCTAACTTTTCAAAAAGGCATTGATAGCCAGGAATTAATGGTCCTCTCCAAGTGAAACGATTACCACAGCTTTCTATTTCCAGCAAGCCACAAACATTAATCCTTTCATCAAAAACACTACATCTTCTCTGGTTGATAGGGGGCCCCCCTTTCTTTTCACTCTCCCCCCTCACATCATTGAGATCACCAATGATCATCCATGGCCTTCTCATTCGTTCAGCTAGAAGCCTCATATCTTCCCAAAATTCACCTTTTTCTCTATCTCTAGGTGCAACATAAGCCAACACTGCCACCCAAGGTTCCTCATTTGCAAAGCTGATGTTAAATAAACCATATTGTTGTTTTTTTCTCAAGACAATCAACTCTAACCCTTTCCTTATTCCAAGCCACCCAAATCCCACCTACAAATCCCAAACCTTCAATTGCCACAACTTCATTAAAACCCAGCTTCTGAAAAAAGCTATGAGCCTTTCTAGCTGGAACTCTTGTCTCCAAAAGGACCACAATCTCAGGTCTCTTCAATTGCAACAACATTTTCACATCCCTCTCCACATCTCTCCCTCCTACACCCCTGCAGTTCCACACTAAAATTTGTTTGTTCATCATTAACAACAATAAAAGAGCAATCAATCAATCCTCATCAGTCCGCTTCCCTCACCTATCTCCCTGAAAGAATCTTTTACCAAGCCCTCTTTAATAACATTGGCTTCATCCGAAGGTCTACCCCCACCATTACCACACACCTCCACTTTATTATCATCACAAACCATATCAGCATGCATAGTATTTTGATTTAATTCCCTCAAAGCTACTATGGCTTCCCCTTCAAAACTTTCAGGGGTGGCTTCAAACGCTACTTGCTCCTCTACTTCCCCTCTTTTACCAACAATCCTTCTTAACCCCTTATTTCTTAAGTAATTATCTTCCATAATCTTTCTATCTCCTACCTCCAACCTCCACTCCTCAGCAACTTCTTCCCAAGTTCTACTATCTACACTTCTTATTTCCCATCTGTCCTCCATCTTAGTAGAAACTGGTACAATTGCATTAGAAAGATTTTCCTTCAGCCCATTATCCTCCTGAACTCCCAAACTCTCAAAACGAGAACCAGTAAATTTTCTTACACTACCCTCCTGGTCCTTCCTATCACCACCAGTTCGCCTCGGTCCTCTCCTCTTCTGAACAACAGACCAAGTTCCAAACAAACGTTCCTCCTCATTCATTTTCACATCTGGCCCTTGATTCCTCGATTCTTCCATTTTTTCCACACAATTTTTCTCCACATGGCCATATTTACCACAATGATAACATAACAGATGCAGTCCTTCATATTCTATTTTATATTCCCTACCATCCAAAATAAATTGAGGCAAGAGCGGTCTTGATAAATCTACCTGGATCCCCAACCGCGCAAATTTCCCCCTGGTCTGAAGCAACGTCGTAACATCAATCTTCACCGTCTACCCTACTTGATCTCCAATTGCTTGCAAAACCTCTTCCTCATAGCACTCAAGGGGTAGATCTGATAAACGAATCCACACTAGCACATCTTTTATAGCCTCTGTAGCTGGGTTAAAATTGGCTTTCCACTCTCTGACAGTCAAATAATGGTCAGAGATTAGCCAAGGTCCCTCGCACAACGCCCTCCCATGATCCTCCCAACTAGAAAATTTCACCACAAAAAAGTCATTACTCAAATCAATAACAGAGATTGATCCATGTTTTCCCCACATTGCCTGCAGTTTGGGCTCAAGTGATCGCAAGCCAATATTCCATCCTAGTAACTTAACTATCAAGCTCTTTTCATAAGGTTTTCTCAGCGTCTTTTTCCCTTCCTCTGAAATGATAATCTCAGGAATCTTCATTTTTCCCTTCCAATGATGCACTATTGTGATTCCCAATCCCTTCGGACTATCCCCCTCCCCTTTTCCTTCCAATGGTTTTTCCCCGATCACTTTCTTCGCAAAAGACTCCTTTGCTTGTTGTTCTATTACATCATCACTGGTTGGATCACCTCTCATCTTCTTCTTTGTCCGTTGCAGGAAATCAGATTCATCAACAGATTGCTTTTCCCTCAGCGCAGGGAAATCCGCAAGAGAGAGCGTTCACGAAGCCATGCATAGGGTCTATCTTGTATACTACTAATTTGATTTGCTAAATATATAAAGATTTGTTTGTAAAAATTATCATCAAAACCAATACCATTATAATCAGGATCTATACTAATATTATCATGAGTCTCTATTTATAATTTTTGTTATTTTGGTGGGTTTTTTTTTTTTGGTTGTGATTTTTCCAATAATCTTCGTCTCTCCGGGGATAATCAAATAACCTCGCAATGGAATGGGACACCAAACATAGTGGGACAGGGAAGGAGAATCCCCTCTCTACTTTGCTTCTCAAAATCTCACCTCCACGTACCAAAAAAAAAACTACCTCTGTTACTTATCTCATTTAACTAGTAGTTTAGTTCTAAATATAAAATCTTAATCTACTATATTTTTTATATTTATTTATTTTTAAATAATTTTTATAGTAGTCGCATATATATAATTTAGATTTAATATTTTAAAAACTGTTATTATCATGGTACATAAATATGAGTGAAAAGATGGGCATTCATTTTTTCAAAATATTAAATCCCAATCATCTATTTTGTATTTGCTGGTAAAAAAAAAACAAATCATCTATTTTGTATTTAATGATAAGGATGGGATTTTGAGAACAAAACGAGACAGGGATTCTGAGAGAATTGGAATCGAAATATGTCCACCCCATCAATACAATTATCACTTATGTAAAAATCTTAGTGGGAGACAATTTTTAATTACTTTTATAAATTCTCTTTAATTAAAAAGCATGCATGGACCTAACAAGCTTCGAATTCTAACTCAAATAAGTTTTTTAAATCACGAAAATATAGTGGGCTAAAAATTTGAAATGGAAAAGTGCTGATATAAACTGAAGTCATATAAGGAAAGATTTTACCGAACACAATAACAAAATATGTTAGGATACCAAATACTAAAAAACGCAGGAATATGGAAAAGAAAGAAATATACATAGGACTTAAGCTGGGAATATAACTTGAGGTCCGACTAAAACCCAAGAAAATAGTTCTATGTTCTCTTGTTTAATATAAAATCTAATTAATTAATTTAAAATATTAAAAAATAATAAGTTATTTTAAAATATTTATATTTATCATTTCATTCAAATTAATTTAACTCATTTATAATATAATATATAATATAATAATTTATATTTTAAAAAGATTATGTAATATATATGTTATAATTTTTTTTAATCCTTCTAGATTAATACCACAGACGTAGCAGTAATATTGTGCCCCCTTTTTCTACCACGTTGACAAATTGTCCCCCCACGTTAGAAAATATTCTACGAGGCCCACTTGGTCAATGTCCTATGTTATTAGTCAATTAATTTAACGTCCATGACCATAATTACAAAAGGTAATTTAGGCCTCCACCAACTAAATTGGGCTTCGGTAAATTTATATGGGCTTTAAAATAGGCTTGTGCTAAAAAATTTGTTACAACCAAAACCCAAGAATGCTCACAAGAGTTTTGTTCAAAATACTCTAAATGATCCCATTATTGCTCCAAGAACATTCCAAATTTCAAGCAAGCAAGAACAATTTCTTATGACTGTCATCTACACTCGGCCATTTTCAAGCCCAAAATACAAAGCAACTAGTTTCACACTCATGCACAGTCAACAATTAATAATATCACTAACAAAGCCTGGCACAATTGCTAGATAGCTAGCTCCCTTAAACATAATGTTCCGGGTTCGAACCAAGTAGTGTGCATGGAAAAGACTTTGTTGGGAGAGGCAAAACCCACTTTGGTAATCTCTATGCCTCGGGTAAAATGAAGTAAGCAGTTGTCATTTACCATCCTAAGACTTGTTACTGCGGGCTGCTCATATTATTATTGAGATTTTTTTAATAATTATGTTTCTTAATCAAGACTTCACAGTAATTTTCTCAATTTAATATGCCCTAGCAATTTCACTTCCAATATGCTTGAAAGGTCCTTAGTCATCTCAGCTCATGGGTTGCATCAACTTACTAAAGCGCGGTAGTTGATGGGTCTGAGCCCTATCAAGTCTTATGTCATTTCCACCTCACGTCCAAAATGTTCCTTTGAGTGGGATGTTGCCTTCGATCCAATTTTTGTACTGAAGGCCCACTTTAACGTGGACCAGCCTGATATTATTTTAGGGTCCATTTAAAATCACATTTATAAATATTTATAAGTATGATTCATGTAAATCAAGATAAAACTTTTTCTACATATTTACCTCGTATTCGGTAAATTATAATTGAAAAATTGCTTATACAACATTCTAAACGAGTTCTTAAATTACTTTCTATCGTATTCATATGCATTAGAACTATTTTTTAAATAAGCACCTCTTACAATCAATATAGATATTTTGAGAAAAATTATAAATTTAAGAGATAAAATATATTACCTCTGGTCCTAATTATAAGATCTCGTTTATAGACTACAAATGAAGTATTATTATGAGGACCACAGATAGTATTAGAGTATTATATTTAAAACCAAATCCAACCATCCAACTAGTATATTAAGCACTATAGGTATTATTTGATATATTCTAAATTTTTCTAAGTTTTCCGTTTCATAGAGCAAAATGAACCAACGGACGAATGATTCAACATGATATTGTTTTACATACATTGTACAAAAAATATTAAAAATAAATAAATTAATACGCTATTAATAAATTGTACTCTCCTTGGTCTAGTTGCCTATAGAAAAATGATTTGGTCCAAATATAAATGACTTGAGAGTATTTAATACTTATTTGTTAATTTTGTTATTACAAGTAATATTTAAATGTAACTCTTTGTATTTTTCTTTTTCGTTTACAACCTATTTAATATGTAAAGTTAGAAAAAAATTTAAATTTGGAACAGATTTAATGAGTCCACTACATAATCCTCTAGTCCTATATATAACATAGAGAATTTTTTGGGGTCATATTTATAAATCATTTCATTAAATTTTTAAAATAAATATTTTTATTTTTTATTTATTATAGTATATATAGTTATTTTTAAAATTTTAAAAGGTGTATATATTAAATGAGGATAAAATTGAAAGGTTATTATATTTTAATAAAAAATTAATACAAGTTAAAATTTTTCTTAATCTATATGAAAGGATGCTGAAAATGTTTTATAAAAAGAAATAAATAGTAGTGGAGGCGTTTGTTTTTTTCCTTTGCCAGCGGGTTAAATACATATGTTTGATATGATGTGTGCGTGTGCATGTATGCATAAGTATGAATGTGTATATTGATGATTATTTCACGAAAGTTGGCGGGGCTCTAACTCTCATTTCGGCTATCGGCAAGAACAGTCATTTTAGTCATGCTTTTGAATATCTCCAAGTCAATGAGAGAAACGGCACAATTCCCCGGAAGCCCTGGAAGAAAAGTCAAAGCTGTTCATAAATGCGGAGGAGATTTTGGTCCCTCAAAATTCATATCTCTTCGCGTCATCCAGCCGACAATTAATATCCACCCACCTGCCACCTGCAACCTGTCACCTGCCACCTGCCTCCTGACATTTATTGCACACTCTCATGTTTAATATTTTGATAACAACTTTTTAATTTTAGTTCTATTTAATATATACACTTTTTAAAAGAATAAATATCTACACTATAATAAATAAAAGACAAAAAATATATTAATATTAAAAATTTAATGAAATAATTTATAAATAGGACAAAAAAAATTCCTCTTTTTTATAAATAGAACCAAAAGAGTATAAGTTACTTATAATAAATTGTTATATATCAACAAAATGCCCTAAACTCACCAATTTTCAATTTTATGGTTATTAAAGTTTTTTTTATGTTTATAAATTATTCTGACATCTCTTTTATTTTTCTCTTTTTAATGAGAATTAAATAAGAATAAAATTTAAAAAATAAGTATTAAATATACTACAAGTAACTTATATTTAGAATCAAAATTTTATCTCATGAGTCACTTACATTTAAGACCAAAATGATACTATGTATATGCGTATCCACACGAAAGTACATCCATGTACATATATTTATTCTTCCACATAAATAGTGAGTTTGAGCACAAAGTAATTGAATTAACAAAATATATATATCACTGTGATTCAAAATATAAGTCACTTGTAGAAAAAAAATATAGTTATAAATTTAAATTATTTGTAGTGTATTTAATGCTTGCTTTTCAATTTTACTTTATTTAATTCTCATTGAAAAGAGAAACAAAAATAGAAAGATATGAAAATAATTTGTAAATGTAGAGAGAAAGAGAGACAAAAAAAAACTTTAATAACAGTCAGATTAAATATTTTGTTAATTTAATGCATTTTTTGACATGTGAAAATGTGTTGTAACTTACAATTGACTTATAATAAGAATTGAGGGGATACTTCCTTCTATACTTTCTATAAAATTCAAAATCTTGAATTTATATCATATTCTCAGTGAAGATAGTAGAGGAGTTTCCCTCCCCAAGTAAATTGTGCTCTAGTTAATTTATATGGTCTTTTGCTGTCCTGACTTTTATTGCCACAAGAATTAAAAAGGGTCAGGGATCGAGTTATTAGTCATGAATGTGTAAATGAAATGTATGTTTATATTAATAGTAGCTCATTTTGAATTTTGTCCTTGTATAATACTACCTCCAATCCTTAATATAAGAGCTAGTTGACTAGTTTAAGTAGATTAAAAAGTTTGTTGAGTTAGTTATTTATAATAAATATGTGTTGTCTCACTTAGAATATCCTTATTAATCATGTGCATTAACTACAACTACTATTTGATAAAACCTTTAATATATGTAACTCTTACAAGGACTACTTTAAAAAAAAAGATAAATATAAGATATCTGTCTATGACCAAATTAAAAATCAAACTAGCTGTTATATTAAAAACTGAAACTAGTATAATGATCTCACAACCATGATGCATGTCATTAATTATTTAGGTGGTCGATTCTTCATTTTGATGCTGCTACTTGCCCATTTTTCATATCACTAGAAATAATTATATAAATTACTTAGTGTAATGTGTTCAAGCAATTCTCTAAAATATTCATGCAAATTAATGTTGCTAATATTATTGTTATTGCTATTCCTACTCCTCCTACTACTACTATGTTGTCGTTGCTTGCTACTGCTGCACGCATAATTCTGATTTATCAATTCATGCCCCTTGATTAAACTTTATTTTTCTATTATATAATCCTCTTAAACTTTAATTTATATGCATATAAACTCCTTAAATTTAAAATTATTACCTGGTTAAATAATAAAAAAAATGTAACTAAAAAGTAAAGGTAACTGTAAAGTTTTAAAGGTTGGAACTTGAAAAAGTTATTTACATATGATACAAAATTTAGATGACTTTCTTTTAAGGGTTGATATAATTTTGGTCTGTTAAATTTGAACCTATTTTGATTTTAGTTTTTCAAATTTTGAACATGTGGTTTTGGTTTCTAAGATTTAGTCTGTTTTAAGTATTAGTTCCTAGAGATGTAATGGTATAAAAACCCACTAAAGTATTGTAAATAGCATTAAAGTAGTGATATGAACTTACTAAATGATACCTAACTAGATTTTATATAAATAATAAAGGATATAAAAAAAGGTCATCAAAACAAAGTTGTTTAGCCCCTTTTTTTAATTGTCGCCGGTTGTTTAAGGAGTTGTTCGTACTAGGTCTCGAGAACTCATCTTTATATATATATATATATAAAATCGTAATTTGCATTGTGTTTTGAGGAACTTTTTTTTTATTGTTCACAAAAAATCTAGTAATGTGCCATTTGTGAGTTCGTACCATCATTTTAATATCGTTTACGATGATTTGGCAGATTTTAATATCGTTACACCTTCAAGATATAATGTTTTTCACTAAAAATTATAAGTTTAAAATTTGAGAGATCAAAATCAAAATAAATCTGAGTTTATATTAGCTTTTTATTTAATTTAACCCGAGAAACAAGACTTTTGAAATATTAATATTATACTGCCATAAATTCTAACAACTGTTCACAACATTAAATGATGTTTGCATATGGCCCCAGTGTTCTTCGTGGACAGCTGCTAGGAAAAGGCTTTTAGCTGCGTGTCCCCGGCGCTACCATCAAGAGGGGGACCCTTGCGTGACTCGCTCCATAAATAAAGCCATAATCTGTTAGCTGGCTGCCATGCGCATCTTTCACTCCTTGCCTTCCAACTTTTGTTATGGCCTTTTCAATTCTACTCTGTTTCGTTTTTCTTCTTCCTTCCCTTTCTTCTTCCCCTGATCCATTGTGTAATCACCTTGATCACTCTGCACTTCTCCAATTCAAGAATCAATTCACAGCCTCATCTGTTTCAAAAACAAGATCGTGGGGAATAGTTCAAATTGCTGCTTGTGGGATGGGGTCACATGTGACTCTGAGTCTGGTCATGTGATTGGCCTTGATCTTAGTTTAAGTTTTCTTCAAGGTCAACTCACTTCAAATAGCACACTCTTTCAACTTATTCATCTTCAAACACTCAACTTGGCTTACAATGATTTTGAAGGGTCTTCAATACCATCTCAATTCGGTGACCTTCCTAATCTCACTCATCTAAATTTGAGCTTGTCTCTTTTTACAGGTGAAATTCCTCCCAGAATCACACAATTGTCTAAATTAGTCTCTCTTGATTTGTCTGTTATTTGGGGAGTTTGAGACTTGAAAAATCCACATGGGAACAAATGATTTTAAACATGACTGATTTAAGAGAGCTTGTCTTAGATTATGTGAACATGTCTTCTATTACACCAAGCTCCTTTTATCTGTTTGTGAATTCATCATCCCCTTTGGTTTCCCTCAAACTTAAAGATACTAAGTTGCAGGGAAACATCACAAGTGACATTCTTCGTTTACAAAATCTTCAACAGCTAGATTTGTCAGATAATAATAATCTTAAAGGTCAACTTCCAAAGTCCAATTGGAGCTCTCCTCTCTCATCTCTGGATCTCAGCCTCACATCTTTCTCAGGAGGAATATTTGATTCGATAGGTAATTTGAGGCAGCTTAGTAATTTAAATCTGGGAAGTTGTGGATTTCAAGGACCAATTCCTCTGGGCTTCAAGAATCTCACTCATCTAACTCATTTGAACCTTGGCTCAAACAAATTGAGTGGTGAGACTCAATTCCTTTCAAACCTAAAGCTTCTCTCTTCCTTAATCCTTAGTAATAATGATTTAGTGGACAAATCCCATCATTAGTTTCAAGTCTGAAACATCTCACTGTCTTGGATTTTTCAGAAAATAATTTCAATGGTGAAATCACAAATGTGTTTGGAGAGCTTAGCAAACTAGAGAGTTTATCAATTTTTGGAAACAACATAGGAGGACAGCTTCCACCTTTGTCTAATCTTTCTCAACTCTCTTCTTTTGATTGTAGCTTTAACAAACTAGTTGGTCCAATTCCAAATGAAATTTGCAAACTTTCTAAGTTGGTTAAGTTAGAATTGTCTCATAACTTGTTCAATGGAACAATTCCTTCTGGGTGTTATTCTTCACCATCTTTGAAAGATTTGCATCTTAATGACAACCATCTTACTGGGTCCATTAGCCAATTTTCAAGTTACTCATTGGAAAAGTTTGATCTTTCCAACAATAGGTTGGAAGGAAATTTTTCAGAGTCAATTTTTGGCCTCACAAATCTTTCTCTCTTGAGTCTATCCTCAAATAATTTGAGTGGACTGGTTGATTTTTACCAATTTTCAAAGTTCCAAAATCTAGGGACTCTTGATCTTTCAAACAATAAATTTCTTTCACTAATGAGTGGCTTTAATGAAAATGTTGATCTTTCACTGACCAAACTTTCAACATTAAATTTATCTTCTTTAAACATCAATAACTTCCCCCAATTTTTAGTGAAGCTTCCAGATTTGATGATTTTATCTCTTTCAAACAACAAGATCCAAGGGACCATTCCCAAATGGTTCAATGATGTGGGGAATGGTTCTTTGTTTTATTTGGATCTCTCTCACAATCTTTTGACTTCAGTTGAGTATTTTTCAATGAGAGATATCAAAATTCTTGATCTTAGTTTCAACAAGTTACAAGGACATCTACCAATTCCACCTTGGGGTATTTTGTTCTTTTCAGTTTCCAACAACAAAATAAGTGGGCAAATTTCATCATTGATTTGCAATGCAAGCTCACTTATGATACTCAACTTGTCTCACAATAATTTGTCAGGCCCTATTCCACAGTGCCTTATGGCCTTCCCATCCATTTCTAATCTAGACCTGCGGAACAATGGCCTTACTAGAACTATTCCTGACAATTTTTCAAAGAACAGTGCGTTGAAAACTTTAAATCTCAATAACAACAAACTTGAGGGACCATTCCCTAGATCCTTGGCTTATTGTGATCAACTTCAAATTTTGGATGTGGGAGAGAACCAGATTGAGGACACATTTCCCAATTGGCTTGAAGGTCTACCAGAGTTGCAAGCACTTGTTTTGAGAGATAATAAGCTGCATGGAACTATTACTAGTTCCAACACCAAGCATCCCTTTTGGAAGTTAAGGATCTTTGATATTTCCAGCAACCATTTCAGTGGGTCTTTGCCAGCAGCATACATCAAAGAATTTAAAGGAATGGTCAAGGTAGACAGTGTTGAAACAGGATCACTGTACATGGAAAATAGAAATGATCCCTTATATCAGTATTCAGTGAAGATCAATCTGAAAGATAATGCCAGGGAGCTTGAAAAGATCTTAAAAGCATTCACTATTCTTGACTTGTCAAGTAATAAATTTGATGGAGAGATTCCAAAAGTGATTGGTGAGTTATATTCACTGAAAGGACTAAATTTATCCCACAATGGAATCACTGGTTCTATTCCTCAATCAATGGGGAATTTGACAAATCTTGAATGGTTAGATCTATCATGGAACAAGCTTGTGGGTGAGATTCCTCCAACATTGACAAATCTCAACTTTCTGGCTATTCTGAACCTTTCACAGAACCAGCTTGAGGGAATCATACCAAGAGGTAAGCAATTTGACACATTCTTAGAAGTTTCATATGAGGGAAATTCAAAATTGTGCGGAGTTCCATTGACAAAAAGTTGCAGCAAGGATGAAGGAAAACTGCCACAACCATCTTCATCAATGTTCTTTGATTTTGGTTGGAAACCAGTAGCCATTGGATATGGATGTGGGATGATATTTGGAATTTTCATGGGATATCTTATATTCTTAATTGGAAAACCTCAGTGGCTTGTTAGAACTTTTGGAGGTCAAATTAAGAAACAAAAAAAAGAGACCAGAAATAGAGTTCGTGCAAATCGAGGAAGAACAAATTAGCTGAAGAATTTGGTTTTGTATGATATTATAGTTTCTGTGTGTTTGTCAGTTCCCCCCCTTTTTGCCTTTCTTGTTTGGCATATCGTATCATGTTTCTCGAGTATTCTTTGGTAATAATATGAGCATAGTATTTTCTTTTTTCTAATTTAGTATGCTCTTATTCTGTTTGAGTAATTAAATTTTAAGTGATTTGACATCATCATCTATATTGTATAAATTGTTTTTCATTTTCATCATTGTCCTTTTCACTTCTTTTCTTTTGAAAATTTAAGCACATGAAAAGAAAAATCACCCATTTTTTATGAAATTAAATTTAAAATTTAACACGAAAGATATTCAATAATTCAAGATTACCCGCAAGCTTTTTTTTGTGTGTAATAATTTAATAATAAGTTGTCTTAGTAGTCACGCTTGAATGAAGTCATATGTTTGAACTTAGCATTGATGTGCTTATATTTATACACGTATGTTTAATTGTATAAAATTAAAAAAAAAAAAAGGTTAATAAGGTTGATATACTTTTGATGTTTAGTCTTTTAGTCCTTTTTCTTAAAAAATAATTTTTTTAACCCTTCAAATTAGATATCAATCTTTTTGGTCCTTGAGCTCAAACTCCTCCAGGAGAGAATAAGATCATACAATGCAATCATTTAGGACTTTTTTAGTATAATGGAAGATTTTTTTTGGGAAGGAATAAGAACATGAATGGAAATCAGGATTGGAATAGAATCTACATAATCCATAAAAATAGGTAGGCAGAGCTGAATCAAATGCATCATGCAATTCTAGAGTGCCATGTTAGATTCAACTATTTCGGAGAGGCTGCCACACAAAAGCATATAAAACCTTTTAGGGTTTTTTTTTTTTGGAAATACTACAACACAGAAATTCAATCCCTAATTTCGCTCCTTCAGTTTTTCAAATTCAAAATCCCATTACCTTATCACCGCTCGTAATATTAATTAATATAAACTTCCTTCCAAGATACAAACACTTACATCTCCAAGATACATCCTTGTCTGTACTAGGCTTTGTTCACTTTTTTTTTTCGTTAAAGAAAATTTACTATCGAGAAAGGAATCCATATACCCATCATACACAACCCGTAATTTAACAACACGGGATACATAATTCACAACCTCCCAGAGAGGTGCGGGGTGTCACGTGAGCTATAAATTCTTCGCCATAAATTTTGTTTACTAACGTCATGTGTAACTCAACACCATACAAAGTGTGTATACGAACATGCATATATGACAAAGTGTGCATATAAATATGCATATATGTCAAGATGCACACGGCATTTATTCTATTGCTTACAATGCAGATTTTAAAAAAAAAAAAAAAAGGGAAAATGACACATAAAGAAGCCTGAAATAATAAAATGCCAAAATGGAAAGCTAAGCAAATGTATTACCAGATAAGGAAGTGTTGCCTGATTTGGGATTATGCAAATGTTGCATAATTACGAAACAGCCCCTCATATGCAAACAGAAAAAGTGACCGGTGGAAGTGTGCAAGTTGTGGGGGAGCTGGAGGAAAAACTTGGGAGGACCATGAACGTGGGAGCATGAATGCGCGAAGCAACAACTGAACGACGGAAGCGAGGTTAGTATTCAGACTATATTGTTGGCCTTTGTCTTTTGTCCCTCTCCTTTATGCGCCGGTTGATTTTCCTCTTCCCGTTGGATGGCAATGTTGTCGATGTGGGGATGGTTTTGAGGTGGAGAGGGTGGCGAAGCATGGAGACGGTGTGGGTATATAGAAAGTGTGGGGAGGACGGTGATCAGAGGGTGAATGCATGGGATGGGGAAGGAAAAACACTGAGGGAGAGGGGTTTGATGGTGTCACAAGTGGGTTAGAGTGATTAGTGTCAGATAAAGGGACAATGTTAGAGGGAGATTCGAATAATGGAGTGGATTGATTCTGAGAAAATGAAGCATTAGTGTGGACAGGAAAGAAATGAGTGTTTTATTGCAAATTATAAGCATGCATGTGTCAAACCCTAAGTTGGTCGTATAAGTTGATGATGATGGTATTAAGTCATATAATCATTCGACTTCTATTATCAGTGCAGGTAATGAAGATAAATGAATTTCGAAGCTAGGTCATCTTGTGGGAAGGAGCTGTTCTGTTATTTTCATGTGGGGGGGGAATTTGTGACAAATGGTGAAGGTAAAGTGAGATATAATGGAGGTGGCGTGAGGTTAAGAAGCATTAAGGATGGGCTGAGACTTGATGAATTGAGGCTAATGATATCTGAGTGGATTGGTGGTGATGGAAGAAATTATGACATTAAGTACACAGTGGCCTTTGATGAGAAGACATTGATTGACCTTCATGACAATGCTGAAATGTATAACCTCTTTCAATACAATGGGAACAGCGGTCATGTGTATGTGGCGAAAAAAAAGACAAGTGGGTCCCCAACCAAAGGACAATGTAGAAATATAAGTGGAAGTTTGTCCTAACTATTTGTGTCATTTATGAATTTCTTCTTGGCATTTGTGTTAACGAGTCTTGTCATTATGAATGCAGAACAGAGAGATTCATGGGCATGTCACAGCAAACGGAACTGGATGCGTCTCCTATTAGTTTGTGTTGTGATTATGGCTAGCTTAGTGAAGAAAATGCTCGTGAATGTGACAATGATAAAATAAGTGGGCCCCCTAATGTGGATAAATCTATCGGAGCTGAAGATACGGATGGTAGTGAGATGGTTCATGCGGAATGGAGGGGACTTTTAACAGGAGTGGGCCAACGTTTTCCTAGTGCAGATATTTCGGGTGTCTGTATACAAGTTTGCACTTGCAAACAAGTTTGTGGCCAAGTATATGAGGAATAGCAAGGAATTCATGTCGATGAGGTGTAAAGTTGAGGATTGTCCATGGAAGCTATGTGCAAATCAAGTGGGGAAGAGTTGTGATGTGCTACGAGTGACGAAATTTATAAACCGGCATGTTCATTCTGCCCAAGATAGCTTGGACGTGATGCATAATGGAAGAGTTAGTTTGAACTCATCAATAATAATTGATGAGATGAGGGATCATGCAAACAAGCGCACTTCTGAGATAAGGAAGACGTTGAAACGAGAGTATAGGATTGATCTAACATATAAACAGGCTTATAGAGCAAGAGAGAAGTCATTGGAAGACATATATGGCAGGCCTGAACAATCATACATGCTCATATCATGGGTATGCGAAAGGATAAAGGAAACATATGAAAAATCAGTGGCTGAATGGACTGCTATTGGGAACTGGTTTGAGCGTGTTTTCATTGCCTACGGGGCATGCATTGAGGGTTTATGGGTGGCGTGAGGCATATTATGTATGTTGATGGAACTCACTTAAGCAGACCATACAAGGGGACAATGTTGTCAGCTTCAGCTTATGATGCAGATAACGAGCTGCTGCCATTTGCAATTGCAATTGTGAAGGGAGAAATACTAGATGACTGGACGTGGTTTTTCTATATGATAAAAAAAAATCTTGGGTTCTGTGGAAGTAACGATTGTATCAAATCGACACAATGCTATCATCGGAGGAGTGGCATCAATCTTTGGGGGTCAAAGGCATGCCTTTTGTTATAGACACATCAAGGAGAATTTTAGTTCAGAAGTTATGAAAATGAATAAGAGACAAACAAGGACAAATGGCTGATCAAAGGATGATGCACTATATTTATTGGATAAAATTGCATACGCAAGGACGGATGAGAAATTTGAGGCAGCAATGGATGACATGAGATCCTTTTCTCCAAGGCTATTTGATTGGCTTATCATCATGGGGATGTAGATAGGTGGGCTAAAAGCAGGTTCCCATATAAAAGATGGGACAATATTACAAGTAATATAGCAGAATCATTCAATGCATGGATGATGAATAAGAGAAAGCATACTGTACCCCAATTGATCTATGAGCACTGAGATAAAGTTGCAAGAAAGCTGCATGCCTCCTATGTGGCTATGACCAAATGGAAGAATTGCGTTGGTCCAAATATAGAGAGTAAGGTGCTGGATATGGTGGCTGGGTCTGACCATATTTATGTTGAAAATTATGGTGGGGGAAGAGTGAAGGTGACAACATCACGTGGAGACCATCGGGTTGATCTTGGACTACACCAATGTAGTTGCAGATCTTGGCAAATGACGGGGATCCCTTGTTCCCATGCTTGTGCTGCCATCAAGATTGTGCACGGCAATGTTTATGATTATATTGATAATTGCTATAAAAAGCCATCACAAGAAAAGATTTATGCTCGCAGTATGATTCTTGTGGTAACAATAGACATGCCTCACCCAAATAACTACTATAGAATAGAAAATGTCAGTGAGTAAGTTTTCTTGCTACCTCCCATGACATCCCGACCACCAGGAAGGCCAAAGTAAACAGGGATGAATCACAGTTCCATAACAAACGGATAACCACTATGGAAGATGCCACCAGCCTGGACACACAAGGAGGAATTGCAAAAATCCTAACCAATCATGAAGTTTCGAGTATAGTGGGGATGGGTCATTTTTTTGTGTACATAGTTGTATGCTCCGCCCTTG
The DNA here is from genome assembly GCF_004799145.2 of Neltuma alba. Lineage (NCBI taxonomy): Eukaryota > Viridiplantae > Streptophyta > Magnoliopsida > Fabales > Fabaceae > Neltuma > Neltuma alba. The sequence continues at coordinate 5,118 of NW_021636075.1, read as the reverse complement.
TCAACTTTTTTGGGACTCGGGTTATAGTTAGGAGCTAGGTGGAGACATTTTTTTGTAAGTAAGCTGATAGAAATTTTAGTGATAAGGGAGCATTAAGTGTGGCTAGTATCTTAATGTCTACTTGTTGTTGAATACATGAAAGGAAGTTACTGTTATGGGGATGTTAGCTTTTGTTAATGGCGCATTACTTGTTGTCATTTTTAAATTTGTTCTAGTCATTGGCAGTGATGCTATCAGCATAAGCTGACAGCCGTGTTGAACTGATGTTGTAAAATCAGACCAGGTTATCCTTATCATTATCGTTGTCATATTCACTTCACTTGGTGTCATTTTTAAATTTGTTCTAGTCATTGGCAGTGATGCTATCAGCATAAGCTGACAGCCGTGTTGAACTGATGTTGTAAAATCAGACTAGGTTATCCTTATCATTATCGCTGTTATATTCACTTCACTTGGTGTCATTTTCTGTTGGATACCAACAGGATATATTGAAGTAAAATTTAGTGACCTGAACAAAAAATGAAAACCAATAGCACATGTCCAATGGGGTTGTTGTCATCATTGTTTTGGTGTGGTTAAACCCAGATTCATTCATGTCACTGGGGAATAAATTGGCATCATGGATCTCAACTATCATACATTTATGGACACCAATCTCTGTTAACCATAACAATACACAGTAAATTTTTAGTCAGCCTACAATGCACATTACATACAGCAATCTAACAGAACAAGTGAATTATGACCCTAACATCGAGACATCTAAGACCGACCCTTTTCTTGGACTTTGTGCTCTTGGTTCGTTGTGGTCGTCGAATAAGGGCCAATGCCTCGTCACGTTTTTCATTCTGTTCATGATTCACCAACCACCATGTCAGGTCACGACGAAAGCTAGCAACTTCTTCCTCTGTGTAGGTAAGGGTCACACCAGGTTCCCATCTTCTCAGCCACATCATGCAGTGCACCCCACAATCCCTCTTGTGGACGCAACAATATCAGCACAGTTAGTTAACACATCTGACATGTGCATTCACCACACAGAAATCGAATTTGACAAAACTAACAGGTTATTCTGCTGGGGAACTTCTACAAATATCATGGGAGACATTGGCTTTTTCCCAACCAATCCTGACTTGACCAAGTCCAGTACAATATTAAACCTCATCCTCTGCAACAAGATTCAGGACCAACATAGAAAGTTTAATGATTTTCCAAGTTCAAAAACTAAGGTAAAGATAATGAGTTTTTTCTTACACAGTCATCCACAGCCATTTCCACTGGGTCTTTGATGACAACCTTCTTCTTCTGCTTTCTGTCCTTGGTTCCGAAATGGTTCCTCATGGAGTCTATTATGTGGAAATCCAATGTGCTAAGCTGAATGGCAACACAAAACCAGTGTTGGCCAACAAGAGCTGGACCAATTATGAAATCACATTCAGCTAAGTTGTAGCCAAGGAACTCAGAAGAAAGAGCTTCTTATATTTTTGGGCTTTCTAGGTTGGATCATGTGCCATCATGTTCTGCATGACATGAAATTGTCAATCCATTAACAGAGAACAAGTCATTTCCAATTCAATTGCTGTCATTAGTATTTGCATTTGGAATTATGCAACCTCACCATGAAATCAACATCGAAAATGTGCCTCTTCCTTGGCCCCAACTTTGCCTTCATGTCCTCCATCACTGCCTTGCACACCAAATTAAATACCTACAGAACACAAGTGAAAACATCATTCTGATACAATAATCTCACCAAACATTATCAAACATAATCATGGGTGCAGGGACAGAGCATTCTAAAATTCCCTGTTATTTACTCTGTTCACTCCACCCAGGGAAAACAGCTGTTGTCGGTCTATATCTTCATCAAACATTTTGATAACTGTCCTGCAAACATTGTCAGATGTCAGTGACAGAAAGTATGGTGTTGGGGACATCAATAGTTGTCATCCCCATGTATTTTATTGTCATTTTCAATTCTATCGCTGTCATTGTCAGGGCACACTGTGTCATTTAAAAATAAAACGCTAGCTAGGGATATAGGTACATATTCCCCTCTTCCTCTCCCTTGGGTCTACGGGATATTAAAGTGAAAAAGATGTCCATTTCCTCCTTTGGCCTTTTCGTCCTCGGAGCTGCCTTGAATTCTATCCACGGAGATTTAATTGTGGAACTCTTTGCCCTTGTTGACCTCCTAAGGTCAATCGATTTTTCAGGCCCTCCTTCCTCCCCACTATCACTGCTCACCCATTCGCGATCCAACAGCAAAGGAATATTGGTAGGGGTCATTGTCAATACATGTGTATCTTCCTCACCCTCATCATTTGAATCCCGAACCTCCTTATCATCATCTTCGGCCTCCCCAACCACATAATCATGACTGACTTCCCTCCATATATCTGCTCACCCATTCGCGATCCACAGCAAAGGAATATTGGTAGGGGTCATTGTCAATACATGTGTATCTCCTCACCCTCATCATCTGAATCCCGAACCTCCTTATCATCATCTTCGGCCTCCCCACCACCACATATCAACTGACTTCCATGTCATCATGGTCATCTTCCTCCTCATCCTCATCGTCGTCGTCATCACTCCATGACCATCACAGTCACCCTCTTCTTCACCTCCTCAACCATGTAATCATCACTGACTTCCCTGTCATGAAGGTCATGTGTTCTTTATCCTCATCCTCATCCTTCTCATCATCTCCTTTGTGGTTTCATCCTCATCAAGTTCCTCATTTGCACTTCCCGCTGCAACCTCTCTTGCATCTCCTTTCACCACTCGGTCAACATCATCAGCTTCTTCAGCATCGTTACCAGCTGCATCACCAACTGTTTCAACCCTTCTTTAGCAGTGGCATTCTCATTCCCCATCCCCTTAACTTTAGCGTTCAATCCAATCTGCAGTTTGAGTAGCTCTCATCAAGAGCCTTTATTAACGTCCTCTGGCTTTCTTCAAGCTTCTTCACAAAACGAGCCCTCAACTCCTTCAATGCCTGCATACACAGTAAATGAAGATATCAAAAAAATTGTTCACTGTTATCGAATGCCAGTATCTCACTGGTCATTTGTAAATAAAGTCTTGTCATTTCAAGTATCAACCTTGCTAATAGACTGACTTAAACTCAGGTCACGTATATTTTCTAAGTTCCCACATACCGGATCTAAAGACTGCAGAATTGGACTGTCCTCATGTCCTGCTGAGTATACCTCGCTGCCACTGCTTCCATGCAATATTCCCATACTGCTACCTCTCTCTTTCTCACCCTCTCCTTTATCTTCTCCTCGGTCCAATATTCAATGGCGCTTGTTGAACCCCGGTCAACAGACAATCCCAGCGGGAAACACTCAGCAAAATACAGCTGCAAAACCAAATAAAGATAAGTCACACTTCTGCAACAATAACATAAAACAAAAATATAATGAACCATAAGAAAAATATTGACTTACCAGCAGCAAATAAAGACACCCTCCAACATTGCAGGTCCTTCTTTCTTCTTCTTCTTTGTCATCTTCACAAAGTCTCCCATTTCCTTCCACAGGTTCTTGATTATGTACATTGACCAATCATATTTCCCAAACCCATCCATCATGTGACGCATCACTTTCAACAAACGTATATGTACAGTTGTGCTTGACCCAGGACATAAAAAAGCTCCAACTGTATAAAGCATAAATAGGAACTCAAAATTGTCGCTTTCTTCCCCAAATAATATCCTCTTCAGTATCTGGGTAATGGAACCTTCCAATAAGTGTCCTTCAACCTCTTGTATTCCGAGTCATCCTCACTAACATCATATTTCACTTCCTCCCCACTGTCAGGTACACCTAGAAACAATCATGGACATCTTTTGCCTCAATGCCTGGCCCTTGCCCTCTAATGGTCAAAAAATGCATTGGTGGGTCATAGCATCTCAACAATGACACAAGTAGATCACGTGGAAGTTGCTTTCACATTAAGCAAGTTCCCAAATCCCATCCTCTGAACTTTCTGCCTCAACCGCCTGTTCTTCTTCACATATTCAGCCAATGATAGAAATCTGGGCAATGAGCACCGGGTGTACAAGGGAACATCATACTTCTTCTCAACTTTCTGTGGCTTCGTTTTCCTTGCCCCTTCATTATACCTATCTTTCTCTTCTTCACTCAGGGCCCTCCATGCCTTCCGCACTTCAATTTTTTCTTCTCTTGCGTTTTTACACTTCTCATCTCGTTTTGCCATATATCCCTTCTGAACAACACAAGCCCACTGTGGACTCCTTTGCTTGTGGACCCTTCCCCTTCTTCCAACACCATCTCGTATAGTTCTGTAAAGTCATCAAGGTACCATCATAAATCATAATTTTTATACATATACATATCTAGTTCTTTCCAGATTCGTTATGGTCATTTCCAGTTCCTTCATTGTCATTTACAATATGGCCATTACAGAGTGACAGTAAGGATGCTACTATGAATATGGTCGTTTCCAGTAATTTATTGTCATTACCAATATGCCCATTACAGACTAACAGTTAGGTCATTACTATGAATATGGTTATTTCCAATTAATTCATTGTCATTTACAATATGGCCATTACAGAGTGACAGTAAGGATGCTGCTATGAATATGGTCGTTTCCAGTTAATGTATTGTCATACCAATATGCCCATTACAGACTAATAGTTAGGTCATTACTATGAATATGGTCATTTCCAATTAATTCATTGTCATTACCAACATGGCCATACAGTCTGACAGTAAGGTCATTACTATGAATATGGTCATTTCAAGTTCCTTCATAGTCATTTACCAGTTTGGTATTATCATTTCTAGTTTATTCATATAATCTTTCCACTCATTCAAACAGTAGGTCATTACTATGAATATGGTCATTTTAGGTTCGATCATAGTCATTTACCAGTATGTTATGTCATTTCCAGTTGTTCATATAATTTTTCCAGTCAATAGACAATTTTCCTACTGATTTCAAAACCCATTTTTCCAGTTCTCAACTACGTTATTAAAAACAGAATAGCTTGCCATAGAGACTCAGCATAAACCCTTAATCACCATTCTTGTCATTCACAAACTTCATCGCGTCATATCTAAATATTGCCCAATCATTGCTTCC